>NC_080426.1:64092004-64257004 GCF_029873635.1 Malania oleifera
TCTTACACATGCAGACTGATGGGCAAATCTTAAAAGATTATATTATTAAGATTATAATATATATATATATATATATATATATATATATATATATATATATAGATATATCTTAACAAAAAGGCTTCGGCTGCTCGAGAAACATTATAATGTCAATGTCACTGCCCAGATCCTGCGTGGGCTTTGCAAGGAGCGGCCCAAAATAAAGATTAGTCCAGTGGAACTACAAAATCGGGGCCAGCTTCTAAGTAGAGCGGTGTGGGCTGGCCGGCCCAATTCTCAAGGCAATGAGAATAAGGAAGCCCTAATTTAGGGACCTCCTTCTGTAACTATAAGACGTTCAGTATCAGTTCTAAGCTGTTCGGGCTGAAGTAACGAATCCAAGCGAAAATGCAGATCTTTGTGAAAACTCTTACGGGGAAGACCATCACCCTAGAGGTCGAATCCAGCGACACAATTGACAATGTCAAAGCTAAGATTCAGGACAAGGAAGGTAGTGCTAGTTATCAAATTACAGAAAATCGATTATTGTTATTTGTTTAAAAGCAAATTTTCAATGTATGATTCGTGAATTGTTTCTGAAAATTTTCAGGGATTCCTCCAGACCAGCAACGTCTGATCTTCGCTGGGAAGCAGCTGGAGGATGGTCGTACCCTTGCTGATTACAATATCCAGAAGGGTTAGGATTCTAACTGAAAAACCCGAAACCTCTTTTTTTTTTTTTTCCATTTTTTTTGTGCCGTTTATGATTCAGTTTAGTTGATTTTTTTTTTTTTTTATCATGAGAGCTTTGTGTATTTTTTATTGATCTTTACAAGATATATGAATGATGCGGCTAAAAAATTATGTAGAATCCACTCTGCATTTGGTGCTGCGACTTCGTGGTGGAATTATTGAGCCATCATTGATGGCTTTGGCCCGAAAATATAACCAGGACAAGATGATTTGCCGCAAGTAAGCTCATATTTTATTAAGTGACAAGTTCTATTGTATTTTATTGCTATTGTGATGTTGTTGTGGCTGTTTGACTGTCTGTGAAAGAACTTTGTGCACTCTCTTTACTCTATTTAGGCTGTTCATTGCTTTTCAGAACATTCTACGCCAAATTTATCTTAAAGGCCTGATCTTTCTGTCACTTGAAATGTTGCTTATTTTATATGTACAGTCTGTTAAGTAATGAGTTTGCTTGGATGTTAGTATGGATTCTGTTAAAAGAGCTTCAGGAAATTTCATCGAGCCAAATGAGTCAGTCTTCCTGAATTCATATCAAAGTGCAGCTCAAACTTTTGTTTGATCTGGGAATAATTTTTTTCCATGTTGTGGCTAGACAGTGTATTATATGTAGAGAAGACTTTATATGTCTTGCCTTTTGATGGAGTTGATATCTCAATTGTGAAAGCTAAAAATAAAAGGAAGCTTTGGAATACTAAAGAAGTTTTAGCCTTGCGGCTGAGGCCACATTTCTGTATTTCATGAAGATTGAAATATATATAGGCTATATGAGACATGCCATAGATAGCATTTGATGTATGAACTAGACCATTGAAATGAATGGAACCTAGTAAATACCTGTGCAATGCAGGAGATTTTATTTTTAAATGTTTTAATTACTGTATAATTTGCATGCTTTACAACTTTAGCAATAAAAATTACAAAAATTATAATTTAGAACATGACAATAAATTGTAAAAGCCTCAGAGCCAGGCATCTTCCCTACAACAGCATAAAATACCTCATTGGCAAAGAAAATTCTACATATGTCTACTTTGACAATTGGCATCACATCAAAACAACCCCTTGATTAATTACTTTGAGCAACACTTTCCTTCTGAGATTATCTTACATAGGAATGCCAAAGTGAAGGATATACCATATGAAGGTAAACAGAGATGGCCAAGGAGACCAGCACCTGATGTTTAGTAAATGCAGAGAAACACAAGTAGTGAGCCAAACAATTCTAAAGAAGGCTCAATTATCTGGAGAGATGACTCTTCATGCTTACGGTTAGCTGGGCTCAAATGAGAACAAAAGAGTAGGACTAGTGCTCAGGAGGTGTTCTCACACCTGAGGGTTTGCTGGCATCATAGGCTAGTGTCCATGTCTGGAATTAGCCCCTTGAGCTCAAATATGTTTTTAAATTAAATTGGATAAGCTTCATGGAAGATGAACACTCAGTTCACACAACATCCTGTTTGGGAGGTCATTTCACCATGTGCTAAGCTATTGTTTCTCATGCCAGATTTGGCCATAACAGAATTCATTTCACAAATGCCAATAGAACTTGAAGAAATATCATTAAAAATGCACTCAATGCTTTCATTAATCTTGTTACTTTTTACTTGTGTTGTTTACCGGTTGTACTGTTAGTACAGCTTGGGTTTGGGGGAAATAATATAATCCCACTGTTCTGGAAACTCTATTTTGTCCATTAGTGGTATTCTGGTGCATTTTCCTCTTTGGTCTGTGGGCTTAATACGGTGCTGCACTGCCCCTAACGTGCTTAAATATTTTCCCAAAAAATGAATTTAGGCTTGCAAAATTAGATTACAAAATTTAGGATCCAAAAACTTTGTTCTGTGATGAGGTGCAGACTGTATATTGTTTGGGTAAGAAAACCTGCAAAATAAACTCAAAATAATTTGGAGCTGAATTTTGTTCGTTTTTAAACGTTAAGATGCCATTTGGTTTGCAAGATAAAAGTATTCCATGAATTGCATTCACAGGAATCGCATGAGAATATTTGTATTTGCTTTGAACCGTAAGATTTCTATGAATCTTTACATGATGCTCATGTCAGTTTTTCATTCAACACTGGGATCCTAGCATGCAGTTATTATCATTGCACCCTTAGCATAATAATATTTTCAACATAACAACCTACCGAGAATGTGTACCAAAATAAATCCATGTCCTAAAAGTTCAACCATCATAAATAGGAAAAGTTCAATACAATAATCCAATTAACCAAAATAATGGGGGCATTGTGGTCTTAAATTTCCAGAAATCATGTTATATTGTAGCGTAATAATATTATTTTCATTCACATTAATTATTATTATATGTAAATATAATTATAGCATACAATAACTAATAATACTATATTATGCTCATGTCAGTTTTTCATTCAACACCGGGATCCTAGCATGCAGTTATTATCATTGCACCCTTAGCATAATAATATTTTCAACATAACAACCTACCGAGAATGTGTACCAAAATAAATCCATGTCCTAAAAGTTCAACCATCATAAATAGGAAAAGTTCAATACAATAATCCAATTAACCAAAATAATGGGGGCATTGTGGTCTTAAATTTCCAGAAATCATGTTATATTGTAGCGTAATAATATTATTTTCATTCACATTAATTATTATTATATGTAAATATAATTATAGCATACAATAACTAATAATACTATATTATGGGTCATTAATGTCCAACCTGCCAAAATAGTTGGGGCAATTAGGAGTATACTTATGGGGGTGGAATTCCCATGAAACTTTCCCATGGGGGGTGGAGCATGGGAGTGGAACTCCCATTTTTTTGGAAATCCTGCATTTCTATGAAATGTCAGATTAGTATTATTCCAGCCCTAAAACAAATGTGGAAATGAGATGTGATGACATTACAATTCCTCAATGTTAAAAGTTGCTGTACTACCATGTATCAAACAGCCCCGTGTTCACAACTTATCATGGTTTCATAGGGGAAATAGTCATTATTTTGAACCTTCTGATGCAGTGTGTGGTGTCATTCATGGTCAGTTTATGGCTTTGGAGTCATAGAATTGAAAACTTCTCCTGGACAGCATCTCAGTGCTTCTTAAATTGTGATTTTTTTTCTAGCAGGCTATGACAACTAATAGTTATGTTTGTTTGTTGTGGAGGCGTTTCTTATTGCTTCTTGCTCATTAGTCTATTAAATTTGGAAGTTCAGAATCATATATGAACCTCAGAATTCAGATTTCAGCATTTCATCTGTGATGTTCAATTTTATTATTCACTGCATGTCATGGGCTGTTTATATAATGCTTAGGTGATAGTGGAATTATATGGTTAACTAATTTATTTAATACAATTATAAAAACTAAGAAAATGTCAAATGAATGGAGGAAAAACACTTTAATACCTATATAAAAAAATAAAGAAGATATTCAAAATTGTAATAACAATCGTGGAATTAAATTTGAGTCATACGATGAAATTATGGGAAATGGTAGTTGAACAAAGATTAAGGTTAGAAAAGAAGGTCTCAGAAAATCAATTTGGTTTATGCCTGGGAGATCTACCACAAAAGCTATATGTCTTTTAAGAAGATTAATGAAAAAGTTTAGGAAAAAGAAAAGGGACTTGCATATGATATTTATTGACCTAGAAAAAACATATGATATGATACCTAAGGAAGTTCTATGGTGGGTTTTAGAAAAAAAAAATGGTGTATGTTATAGGAATACTAGTGTCATTAAGGATATGTACGATGGAGTAATGACTAGTGTAAGGACTATAGATGGAGAAACTAGAGAATTTCCAATCACCATAGGTGTACATCAAGGATCTGCTTTGAGCCTTTATCTTTTTGCTTTAGTGATGGACCAATTGACTTAGAGTATTCAAAATGAGGTTCCATGGTATATGTTTGCATATGATATTGTATTAGCGCCAGTGAGGAAAAGTGAGTTAGTTACTGTGAGGGGCAATAGAAGGGGTAGGAGTAGACCTAAAATAACTTGAAAGGAGATGGTGAGTAAGAATTTAATATCCTTGAATCTGTCAAAATAAATGGTCCATGATCGCATAAATTGGCGGAAAATGATCATATAGCCGACCCCACCTAGTGGGACTTAAGGCCTGGTTTTTTTTTTTTTGTTATGTCATTTTTACTTAAAAATCCACTGTGCTGAATGCTTCTCAGTTCTTTAAATTGTGATTTTTTCTAGCAGGCTATGACAACTAAAAGCAATAGTTATGCTTCTTGTGAAGGTGTCTCTTATTGCTTCTTGCTCATTAGTCTATCAAATTTGGAAGTTTAGAATCATATGAGCCTCAGAATTCAGCATTTCTTTGTGTGATGTTCAATTTTATTATTCACTGCATGTATAATTTAGTAATTTAGCATTCTATATTCTGCAAGTTACAGGCTGTTTTTATAATGCCTTTTATATCATTTATGTACTTAAAAAATCCATTGTGCCTCTGCCAGATGTTATGCTCGCCTGCATCCTCGTGCTGTCAACTGTAGGAAGAAGAAATGCGGGCATAGCAACCAGGTGATGTTATTTTTCTCTCCTCCCCCCCCCCCCCACCACCTCCTTTTTTCTTTTTCTTTTTAATGTTATATTTTTCATTTCAATTCAACATGAGGTTGGTGAAATTTTCCGCTTAAATTTGGTTTATGTATTGCAGCTGAGGCCAAAGAAGAAGATCAAGTAGATCTGATTGTGAAGTTCTGTATTTTAGTCTAAAATTTTGGCCTGCCTGCCCGTAGGGAATTGGAAATTTGAAACTGTCTTTTTGAAATTTGATTACTGTCACCTTATAGTTGGCATGCTGGATTTTTGCTTTTTTAAACTATTATTTTTTGTTCTGTTTGGAACATCAGTAGTGCTGGTGCCTTTTTATTTTCCATTTAAGTCATTACAGCGTGACATGCTTTGCTAATGAAGGGATTGAACTAAGTTTAGAGTTCTGGTGCTTGCATGGTCTCATCCGTGTGTTATGTGAATGAAATAAAATTAGGCAGAATAGAATTGATTTTCACTTTTCAAAATTTTATCTTGTGTTCCATTCTTCAACCATTCTACAAAGCAGACATCTCTTTGGTGTAGGCCCTCCTAGGCAACTTTTGAGTGTTTGAAGGAAATGCCTCCTAAGTAGCTTTTGCCTTTTTGAAGGACATAATGAATTTACTTGGAGACCAATTAAGGTGAAACTTGAAGCAATTTAAGATTAACATTTATACCTATTAACATTTCTTAAAGGTGAGATGGGCCCTTGAGGTGTTACTTACTAGGTGCTCTCTTTGTGTACTCTTCTTCTCCGGTGAGTTTGGAATGAAGCAATTAAGTGATGGGCGAGTATGCAACTTTTATTTATATTTTTTATGGGGTTTTGTACTTGGATATTTCAGGTTTGGGTCAATGAAGATAGGGATTTGGCCTCTGTTGACTTTCTTCATCCTCCTATTTTACTAAATTGTGTAAAAGGCATGATGAAACAATATTTATTTCTTATCTAAAATCCATTCTTAATTTGGTTGTCGTTAGTATGGTATTTTCTTAAATTGCAGTATTATTTATGCATTATGAATTGATCAAGATATGTATATTTCAGGGCATGATCCAAGTCTTATATTTACTTCCAAGTATTAAAGTGGAATACTGTGCCATCTATTATATCTTTATAATTGTTTCTTTTTAATTGGTTTGTTGCAAAAGAAAGTGAAAGGATTTGCTTTCCATCAAAAAAGAATGTTGAGAGCTTAAGAAGGCACTTCCCATGAAAAAATTCACATGCAAGAAAATAGGGTGAAATCTAAATTTTTGAGCTCGTGGTAGAGGGAAAGTAATTTCAATCAAAAGGAATTTCTTTGGTATCATTGTTGTATTTGTGTATGTGTGTGTGGTGGGCATGATAGAGATTGTTATTTTTGGTGCAAAAGATTCTAAAATTAAAATCCCTCCTAAAAAGTGATCTTTAAGGAAAATAATATTGAAGACAACTTCTCGATAGGAGATGAAAAAAAGAAAATAGGGAATGTATTTGATTTAGATATAAGAGCGAAAATTTTTATTTCAAAAAGATGCTAGTGTCTTTCTTAGGCTTGGTGTGGTTGGTACTTCCTTTTCTGTACTCCTTAAAAAGGTTTGCCCTACTTGATACTAAGAGTCTTTAAAGAGTGCTCCTTGCTCCTAGTGAATTATTTTCCTCTATGTGCATATGGTAAGGCTTGGCCTATTCATGTTGGGATAACCATATCTAAAATTATGTAATTGGGTGTGATGCATGTGTGCATTGCACGCAGGGGAACCCCACGTTGGCCTGGTCTTTATTATTTTACCCTTTGGATTCATCTCTTCTATGCTAATAGTTATGAGACCCAATATTCTAGTGATTTGCAACCAACTTTCTCTTTAATTTACGCAATTTAATAGTCATTTAAAATCCTCTAATTTCTAATTAAGATAAAAGATATTGATCTCTTCTAAAATTTAGTCTAAAAAAAAATATAATAACTTTTCCTAAGATTTCAAAAATTGCAAATACCTCATTGGCATTTAATTTTTTTGACATTTATGCCTCTCAAAATTTTTTTCTTTTTGTCAAATATAAGAGAAGATTCATGTCCTTTAACAAATCTCAGGTAGGTTTGTGGAACATTTTAAATCTTAGTGAAAGTTTTTATAATTTTTGAAATTTTAGAGGGAAGTTAATTATTAAACCTTTACATTTTTAGTTGTAAATTATTAGCCTATTTTTGTGTCTATATATATATATATATATATATATATATATATATATATATATTGTACATATTAGGGCTTAGAATGATCATGAAAAGAGATCATAACTCATATTTCTAGTAAACTCCTTAGCTTGCCCAAGTTTCTCTATTTGGGCTTCTCAAAACCAAAGTTGTTTCTAACTCCTTGATTGACGAGTGTACATTATCAATATGAAGGGTTGTTGTATCATAGGAATGGTGGCCAACAAATCTCGCAACACTTTGGTGGGATGAAATCTATTCTTGCATGCACTAGACTAATAAGTTCTCCTTTCCTATTTATTGCATCCCAATTGGCTAGATATTACAACAATCTTAGGATAGAGTTATTGTTCTAAATGTTATGGATGTTGCATTGCTCACTACCAAACTCTCCCTCTCATTTCCAAAATGAAGATGTTCAATAGTATGCGCTTTAAACTCTAGCGAAAAGGGTGCACTCTAAGGTGGTCCTTCTAGGGCTGACCTTTCACTCAGTGTAATTCCAAAAGCTTAAAAAGGTAGATGGGTATGAAGAAAATTTAAAACGAATTAGAAATTGCCAATAAAGTTTTCAAGAACACTTTTTTGGACTCAATATCTAATGACCCATTTGATACTTAGTGTCCATATTAAAAAAAAAAAAAGAAAAGAGCATATAAGATATGGAACTCATTGAACAAAAAACAAAAACAAAAACAAAAAGACTAAAACTAAAAGAATAAGATTAAATATGCTACGATGCATAAATTTGTAACTGGAAATTTCTTACATTTTCAGTTGATGAAGATAAGAATGTGTAATCCCACAACAATAAATATCGTAAGTTATTGGATGGCCCAACAATGAGCATATTGCTGTCCCTGACGCTTTTGTGGCCAAGTATCTTATTTAAAAATTAGTCAAGTTACACTAATTTTTGTGAAAAATAACATAAAATTCAGTATAACCCACTTTCTTACCTTGCAAATATGAACTAGACTAGCTATAGAAAACATGAACAACATCCCTTGTCGAGAAAATGGGAGTTAATAAAATTAATAAAATGTTACAAAATTTTCTTTTTACATCTTTGAAAATATCACAATTACCTTTAGGAACCATAGTTGTAGCTAATCGTGTAAATTGCACCCTGGCATGAAGTATTACATTAACAAAAAAGGTAATGGAAAGAAAGATGGGTATGGAATGTGACTTCTTAAAATTTTGCATGTTTTATGTGTTGTGTGTGTGTGTGTGTGTGTGTGTGTGAGAGAGAGAGAGAGAGAGAGAGAGAGAGAGAGAGAGAGAGAGAGAGAGAGAGAGAGAGAGAGAGAGAGAGCTAAATAGAAAGAAAGTGGTTATGTGAGAATTGAGAATTGAGAAGCAAAAATGAAAACAAGTTAAAATTGGCCAATTTCCCATTTTCACTAGTGAGCAAAAGGCTAAGAAATTGTTAAAAGTTGCATTTGGGAATGCAAATTTGTATTTCATATGTTTATTTCAAATAATGAACTTCAAATTCTTGAATTTGAAATACATGTAATTATAAATTTACTTTTTCTGGATACTATTTAAAAATTATGAATTTGAAATGTATGTATTAACAAATTCATTATTTGGATATCTTAAGAACCCATATATTTGAATATCTTAAGAACCCATATATTTGAATTTGAATTTAAGTGTAGACTAATAAAAATATTGTCTCATTTTTTAAGAAAGAAAGATAAGAAATCTAGATATCAAATTAAATTGTGTTTTCATGCACGCCCTTTGTGCTAGAGAGAGAGAGAGAGAGTTGGAGAACTATGTTATAACATTATTGGAAATATGCGTAAACATCATAAAAACTACTTTAGCTATTTACTAATAGTTCTTTAGGTACATGGTTTCAAAAATTGGACTAGTTACCGACCCGATTAATTCACTGGGTTGGTTGGACCAGTGGGTCAGCCTTGTGATTGAACCATTGATATCAGCATGGTGTCATATATAATTATAATTACTTATAAATATATAATATTATATATTTATGTATGTAAAGTAAAACTAATTATAGATACTATATGTTAATTATTAAAAATAAATGTATAATTTACAACCTAAAAATGTAATTATTTAGTATAATAAATTAAAGACATAAATTTATTATTAATTATTCCATTCAAAAATTTTAAATTAAATAAATTTTGAGAAAAGGAAACTCATTGTTTTTATTGCCTTAAAAAGAAGATATTTGCACCCTTTAAAAGTCAATTTAAGAACTAAAAATTTTAAAAAATTTCTAAACCATAAACTGCATTAAGGGACCAATTTAGGATATCTCCATTTTCCCAGGCACAAAAACCTCCTCCCCCCCCCCCCTTTCCATAGTGTCTGCACCTCTCTCTCTCTCTCTCTCTCTCTCTCTCTACCCTATAATTCTATATAAGCTTTAAGATCTTAGCATGTCAAAGAAGACTCCATTGCAAGTTCTAAAAATGTCGTGGCAAGGAGCATTGAAAAGTTTTTTATTGTTTTTTGTCAAAAAAAAAAAAAAGGTTAAGCTGCACCGTGCATTGGAGAAGCAAGACCTTGCAAGATTGAATTGGAGGAATGGAGGATTAGGGTTCTTCAATTCATTTGATTTGTTGTGCAAACAATTGGTGCTTTGATACCAATTGTTGATGTTGAGTGTGCATAGCGGATGACCTCATATGAACTCACTAAACAATCAATGGAACAAGCAAGGCAAGCACTCGATGATGAATACTAAACAAGAAATCACTCAACAATGAGAATAAACTGAAAGCAACAATCAAAGACACAAGAATTTACATGGTTCGGCAATTTGCCTATGTCCACAGGAGCAATGGCTATTTTTCACTATCACAATGAAGCTTACACCAAGCTTTATGAAGCTTGCATCAAGCTTATCAAATTAGGGTTACATAATATGATTATATATTAGTCATATGAGTACATAAGACTTAGACTATATCTAAAACACTTCTATAGCGATCCCTCGGAGAAAAATCCTCCAAAACTCCTAATATACTAATCTCTGATTCGAAATTCCATGACGTCCGCAAGCGAAACCATCAACAGTTTAGGTCGAACCTTCGACGGTTTGAAGCTGAGAAGAACACCTTGCAACACTGCCTAAAACCATAGATGGTTACACCCCAAATCGTTGACAGTTTGCCCTTAATCCTGCATCCTACAAACCTCCCTTTGTTCCTTGCTTCACAATGCTTTCCCCTGGTGCATGCATTCCACTCAAAATATGAGCCATATCCCCAAAAATCTCCACCTTGACAAATATTCACCTCTTAGGAAATTTGAAAGCATAACCTTGCTACTCCATCCGAGTCAATAGATTGGAAATGCCTCTCGTCTAACACCTAGAGACATAAACCAAGTTCAAGCAACGCTTGAACTTGTCCATGGTAACAAGAACTTCATCTACCTGAACATTGAGCTCCTTGAACGATCCTTTAAATCACAATGCTACATTGGTAGCCTCAGCCACTACCAAGTACTCTGATCCAATTGTAACTAGTGTAACCTGAGACTGTACCCTGGACTTCCAATAATTAGGCATTCCCACAACATACCCCGTTATAGGCCTCCTGTCATCTAAATCCCCTGTGTAGTCTGCACTTGCAAACCTCACAATTGACGGATCACTCTGTTGCCCACCAAAGCACCCCATTGTACTAATGTAGGAAACCTTTGACACGTCCTGAACATCACTGTACGTCCTTGAGTATTGAGTGGTAGAATGTTTACTTTGATTCACCAACAATGTACTAGTGACCGGTTTAATATTAACCATGCTAAACCTATCCAACACTTGATCCACAAAACCACCCTGAGATAACCATAATCTCCCTGTAATTTTGTCCATACAGCTATCTTGAAATAACCCCAATCTCCCTGCAACTTTATTCATGCAAATCTCCAACCCAAGAATACTCTTGGCAATACCCAAAACCTTCATGTCAACTTCCTTTCTCAACAGAGTTCCCAACTGATTTACCTCAGTTGGAACCTTCCCAACAGTATGCATGTCACTCACATAAAATAATAGAATAATTGCCTACTTGTATCCTATCTCCCTCTCCCCCTCTGGGAGCTCCACCAACCCCCTCCCCCGCCCCCCCCCCCCCAGGTCTGATTCTTATATAGTAACTCCATCTCCTCCACCATGGCACCTATCCACCTACCCTTCTCTTGGCCATCCATTGTATCTTGAAAGGTAGTAGGATCCTTCTTCGTAGTAATAGATGCATAAGACATTAGATCTTTATACCTGGGCGGTGGCCTGATAGTGCCTTTAAGCCTATTGTGATCCCAATGGTCTCTCAAGCTTGAACTCCTTGCATTATAACCAATGTCATCTCTATCCTGAATCTGTAACTTCACTGGCATCACAATCTCCTTTCTGCTACTGTTTATACTGTGATACTACAAGTCTAATGAGTTAGAACTCTCTACACTTCTGCCATGAGTCTCCAACTCCACTTGCACACTTGCATAACATGCTCATTGCCGCTGCAACTTTCTAGCACCTGTTTCTCTTTATTTACCTGACTACGTTGTCTCATGGCTTTAACACCTAAAACCATGTCTCCACCAATCGCCATCCTATTTAGCATTGGTTCACCCAGCTTGAACCCATCTTTCTTATACCCAAGAAAGATGTACCGTTCGGACATTACACCAAGCCTAAATCCTACCTCACTAGAAACATGCATGGCTGGACCTCCAAACTCTCTCAAGCCAGAGAAGTCTACCGCATACCCTGTCCAAGTCTCTCCTATAAATCTCCCATCTAGTGATACCTTTGGCGATTGATTAACCAAGAAACCCATCATACTATCTGACTTTACCAAGAAGTTCCTTGCAAGCCTTGTGTATATCATGTCATGCTTGCAAAATTCCTTGAACGCCAGCGTACTCAGCTTCAACATCTGACCTGAGGAAGCCTCTTCTGGTATGGTACTCCACCTCAGCCACAAGTTACACCTGTCAAACATCTCCAACTTGTGCCGCATAAGGTACCTCCAGACCTTTCATGATAAACCTAGGAAATACTCATGTCCAACCCATGATACTACTCTCACCGGTCCCCAAACATCCATAACAATGTAGTTAAGAACACCGTCCGTTTTGTGTGTGGTTGGTTTACACAAAACAATATTATCTAACTCAGAACTCTCAGTTGCAGCTCCACCTAAAACTATGTTACCCACAAGTTCATAAAGATTCTCTGCTATCCTTTGTCCCTTCATCACCATCAAGATGCCTTCACACACCTTCATTGTCCCGCCTTCAGACTTGTAACTATACCTATTACAATTTAAAGTGCCCAATGATATCACATTCTTCCGTATATCAGGTACATGCCTTATACCACATAACTTCCTTACCACATCATCATACATCTTGATCCTGATATCCCCCATTTCGAAAACTTTGCATACATCATTGTTTCCCATCAAAACGGAATCAGAACTCACCAATATGTAAGAGGTGAACTAGGCTTTTGTTGACTTTGGTGCAATCCCAAGAGTGGGGGGGGGGGTGAATTGGAGATTTAAAAATTCTTCCTAGGTTCAACTAATCCAGCAACAGTATTACACAACCTACGGGCAGTCTAAACATGTATGAAATTTCAAAAATGATATATGAATTAATTTTCAACACATGCAAAGCAATTCCAGTATCTCTCAACCAAACATAATAACGTGTCAACTAGATATGCAGTATATTTAGTAGGGAAATTAAATCAAGTACAAAGCATAATATAAGGCAAGGAAAGAAATCCTGACACCGAATATGTTATCGGGGTTCGGCCAACTGTGCCTGCATCCCTGCCTTGGCTCACAAGTACAAGGATTCCACTACGGCTCACTTAATGGGTGGAATGACACCATTTATAACCAGGTCAAATTACCAGGACTGACCTCAACCTTTACAAACTCTCATTATGGGGCGGAGAAGGCCCTAACAAATGATCCTTCTGGGTTAGAGCAAACCCCCTCAACCCACGCTTGGAATACAACAGATAATTGAAATTTTTGTACAATTTAAGCACTTCTACACAAGCATATATGTATCACAATACAGTCCAAATAAATATGCACTCATAGATGATATGGATTTAATGCTCAGGTGAGATCTTGAAAAACTTAGTTCAAGATAGTGCATTCAATAAATGAATATCCAAGAATACCTGAAAACCCTAATCAAGTATCAAACAGATAATTTATCAAATACAATCACAACAGAAACTTTAGGGTTTAAGCTTGGAATATATTTATCAAATGGTGTGTGCAAGCTTTCAAGTCTTGTAATATGAATGTCAAGACTAGCAAGCTAAAATCAGGATCTTCCCAATCAAATATTTATATATTAAATACTATGGGAAAGATCAAACAAGCAAAACACTCAGAAAATAGTTTTTCAAAATGTATGCGTACGAGAGAGTATTTGCCAAAGGAATGATGTGAAAATATGAATACAATGACCACACACAACTCCCTTTAATCTTGCAGTTTGTGTGCAAGAGAAAGAAACAACTAATACCAACTCTCTATATCAAAAGAATGATTGCTAGTAAATATCAAAGAGAGTATCAAAAAGTATAAGCTTGGAATGTGAAAGATATTGCAAAAAGGGTATGAAAAATTAAAGATAGAATTTCTTAATTACTTTTTGCTAATCATCACTAATTGAGTTAAATGAAGTGGTATATATAGGTGGGACTCAAAAAGTAACTGTTGGGACACAATGGGGAATATTAAAAATTTTTAATTTGAATTTTAATCCCAATTACCCTTAATTACTGCGGTAAAAATAAAGCAACTCAAGAGTTTCGGTCGCCCGAGCCATAGGTTCGATTGCCCGAACACTCACATGTTGAAAAGCTACTTTTGAAGTTCGGGTGCCCGAGGTTAAGTTTGGGTGGCTGAGGTTAAGGTGATTTTCAAAATATCCGAGTTTCAATCGCCTGAACCTAAGTTTGGTATGCCGAACCTCTCAATTCGGTCACCCGAGGTCAAAATGATCGTGGAGTTTGGGCGCCCGAGCATGTTGGAAAAATTCAAGATTTGAGTTCGGTCGACCGAGGAAACTTAGTTCAAATCGGTTCAATCGCCCGAAGTTAGGTCAACACTATTGACTTTTCCACGTTTGGTCGACCCAGGCGTTTTCAATGCGCAAGTTCGATCATCCGAAACCCTTACACTTTTAAGATTAGGTCATGGTTATGATTTAAAGTTCACCCCTGATTACATAGTTAATAGTGGGGATTATTCTAAGTGATTATGCAAGGACCTAGGGTCTCTCTAAAGTCTTTGAGCTAACCCTAAAAATCTGGCGTTGATCGACCTTCGGGTGCCCTATAGTCATTTGGTTCCCTATGGCCAATCTATGGTCATGTTGAGCAATAAACCTTATCATTCATGTAGATGCATTATTACAAACTATATAAATTATTACAAACCAAAAAATGAATGCAAATACAATAGCAAATAGGTCTTCATTCTTTTAATTCTTCAGTTGTCGTAAATGAAGCTTGATCTTCATAGTCCGTATGACCATTTTAAGTTTTTACATGATGTGCATGCAAGAATAAACCAGTTCAAGAAGCTCAGTGCACATGTGAGAAACATTGGTTTTGTCATAATCAAAATGGGATCAGACTCATAGAGTCAACAGCTTTGTCGAGCATCAAGTGGAAAGAACATCCCGAGTCTAAGATCCAAGAATCCATGAGGTGTTCTGAACCTGATAAAACAGAAAGTATCTCACATTCACTGCTCCTTGAGTCTCATTCTTCCACTACATTAACATATTTTGATGAACTCTCTTAAGCTTTTACTTTTCCCTTCTCCCACTCCAGGCACTCCAATTTTATGTGCCCTATTTTCCCACACTTAAAATAGCAAACATCCTTCCTCTTTCTAGACTGCGATTGAGTTTTATTACATACCACTCGATACACTCTAGGACTTGCCTCTCCCACGATCTTGATAACCCTTTGCTATGAGCCCTTCACTATGTGAACCCTTATCGCTGGCCTTCTTCCTCTAATGGAACCGTAGCAATGCACTTGTAATATCCTCCAACACCAAGGTTTCTCTCCCCCAAGTCAGCGTCGTAACTAAATTCTCATATGTAGGCGACGTAGGTAGGGAATTCAGCAGCATCAACGCTTTGTCCTCTTCCTTGAACTTCACATCAACTCGCCCAAAATCACTAATGATCTGATTAAATGTGTTGATGTGTTGAGTCAAGTCTGAACCCTTTGCCATCTTAAGCCAATATAGTTTTTACTTAAGATACAACTTGTTCGTCAATGACTTGGACATGTATCGACGCTCCAATTTCAGCCAAACCACCGCTGGCGATTCCTCATCCATGAGGTGATACAACATTTCATTGGCCAGACATAACCTGATAGTGGACACGACTTTCACTTCTAGCTCCTTCCAACTTGCATCGTTCATGCTTTCCGACTTCTTTCCATATAAACCCTTCACCAACCCTTGCTGCACTAGCACGTCCTTCACCCTCCTCTTCCAAACCCGAAATTCCCCGTTCCATCGAACTTACCAACCTCGAACCTCGCAGAAGAAATCCCAACCATTGCAAACCAATAGATCTAATACCAATTCATGTGCAAACAATCAGTGCTCTGATACCAATTATTGTGCAAACAATCGGTGCTCTAATACTACTTGTTGTGCAAACAATTAGTGCTCTGATACCAATTGTTGATGTCGAGTGTGCACAGCAAAAGACCTCACATGAACTCACTAAACAATCAATGGAACAAGCAAGGCAAGCACGCGATGATGAACTATACTAAACAGGAAATCACTCAACAATGAGAATAAACGAAAGCAACAATCAAAGACAGAAGAATTTACGTGGTTCGACAATTAGCCTACGTCCACGGGAGCAGCTACTGTTTTTCATTATCACAATAAAGCTTACACCAAGCTTTGTGAAGCTTGCATCAAGCTTATCAAACTAGGGTTACATAATATGATTATATACTAGCCCTATGTGTACAAAAGATTTCTACTATATCTAAAATACTTCTTTAGCGATCTCCTAGAGGAAAATCCTCCAAAAACTCTCAATCTACTAATCACCTATTCAAAAATCTGTGACATACGCAAGGGAAACTGTTGATGGTGTTGGCCAAATCGTCAACAATTGGAAGTTGGGAAGAACATCTTGCAGCACTACCTGAAACTGTCGACGATTACACCAAAAATCGTCGACGATTTGCCCTCAGTCCTGCATCCTACAAACTTTTCTTTGTTCCTCGCTTCACAATGCTTTCCCCCGGTGCATGCATTCCACTCACAAACCTTTCTTTATTTATTATTATTTACTCCTTTTGATGCAAATTATAGCACAAATTCACAGGAACTAGTTCAAGTCTCAATTGGGCTGGTTACGAGCGCACGAGCAAGGAAGTTTAAAGTTGTACTCAATGGAATGATTCAAGAGGCATGGACTCAAGAAAATTCGTGGAGGCCCCATTAAGCATGACCCACGTGAGCAACAAAGAATCATCAACATGATTCAAGTTCTAGAAGAATTTGGCCAAGGCTAAGCTTTAATTGGCATGTTTAAGAATACTCCTTTTTGGGTCTGATTGTATGGCTTGCATGCCATTTACTTTCCCCTTTTATTGTTTGTACTTTTATGGGCATGTTTGGCTGATAAACACAGCCATTTAAAGCTTCCCACTTTCCTTTTTCTATTTTAGGCATGTGATCAGCCAATTAAAGGGCTGACTGCCTTTTTTCTTGTAGGCAAGTAAGAGTTATTTCTTTACCATATTTTAGCCTTAATTAGGAAATTTCCTTGTAATGGCCAGCCTTTAAATAGGCGTCTAAGCAATGAAAGGAGGTAGATCATTATTCAGTAAATTGTGAGAGTATTTTCTCTATGGTTCTTTGAAGAACTATACGAACTTATCGGGATTTCCCGTGGCATTCACCAATGACTTATCAAACGGTTTTTCCACCATTGTTTATGGAAACTTCCTTATACCTAGGTTCTTGTTTCTCAATAAACAACGGGTTGAGGTCATATATACCAAGATTCTTGTTTGTCGTAAACAACGGGTCGAGGTCTATCATTCAATTATGAACGTAGAATGATCTTGGGGTTCCTTTTCGTTGTCGGATCTCATTATTTTGGCGGATTAGCATCATTTGGTATCAAAGTCAAGTTCTAGTTCAGGTGTGCCTATCTTTTAAAAAAACCTTTCTTTTGTTTCTTTATTCCGTGTTCTTGTAGTTTCCAAATTCGATTCGCATGCCCTAGTTTTGCCAAATTTCCTTTATCCTATTTCGCTCATATTTTTTTTATTTCGAAATCTTATTCTGTTATTATCAAAAGCCAGTTGTTGATCATAAAAATAAAAATAAAAAAAAAGGAAAAAAAGAAAGAACAAAAAAAAAAAAATTGTTTGTTTTCATTCATTTTGGGTTCCAATAAGCCCAAAAATCGCCTCACCCCAAAATCAAATATTTTTTTCATGGAAGTTTTGTGTGCTTTCAAAAATCTAATCAGTTGTGTTCCTTGTATTCTTGCTTTTAAAACCTGAAATTCCTTAATGAGTTCTTGGTGAATTGTTGCTGGAAATTTTGAAGTATTATTTAGTTTCAAAAGCACTGGAAGAGAATTATCGAGTGGAGAAAGGCAAGAGTAGTGAGAATATTAGAGGGTTAAAAGCCACGTATTTTTTGTAGTGAAACACGAGTGTAGAGTGATTCACATTCTTGAGTGTAAACACGTAAGGGTAAGAATTGTGAGGTCTTTTTCTTTTTAACTTTGCTCTACAGCAATCATGTCTCACAACAGTGCTAAGAGCTTTGTCGAAGATGCTATGGAACTGGCTGATCCAAAAGTGTTTATGGATGCCATGATGAGTGAGATAAGGCATGTGATGAAGTTGGAACTGGAGCAGGTTCATAAATGGATAGATCAGATGGAGAATACACGTGAGAAGCAACCACAAAACGGCCCTAATGTGCGTAGATGGGAAAGAGTTCAACTGTGAGAAGTGAGGGTTGAAGATGAAGAGCCTTACAGGGCTGGTTTTGATGAAGAAGATGATCGAGATTCTGTTGTTAGTAATAGGAGACATTGATGGCGGTTTGGAGAAGCTAGGAACCGGGAAGATAACAACTTGGGTAGTATTAAGATGAAGATTCCGTAATTTCAAGGTAGATCTAACCCTGAAGCATACCTTGAATGGGAGAAGAAGATGGATTTCATATTTGACTACCACAACTATTCCGAAAAAAAGAAGGTAAAATGAGCTATGATTGAATTTTCTTATTATGCTATTACTTGGTGGGATCAGCTTGTTATAAACAGGAGGCAGAATAGAGAACGACCAATAAATACATAGGAGGAGATGAAAACAGTGATGAGAAAGCAGTTCGTTCCAAGTTACTACTACTACTACCGAGAGTTGTACAAAAAGCTAAAAGGTCTTAGACAGGGAATCCAGAGCATAGAGGATTACTACAAGGAGATGGAGATTGCTATGATCCGGGCTAATGTAGAGGAAGATCGAGAGGCTACAATGTCTAGGTTTTCATTTGGATTAAACCAGGAAATCCAAGATAAGGTAGAGATGCAAAATTATGTGGAGTTGGAAGATATGGTGCACATGGCCATCAAAGTGGAGCAACAACTCAAGAAGGGGGGTGGGTCACGTGCAGCCTATAACTCCAGTTTTACCTCTTGGAAACTGAGTTATGCCAAGCAGATGGACAAGTCACAAAAGTCCAAATTCGAGCCCAAGTCGGCAAACACCCGCTACGTTCCTCAAGGTAAAATCGACACTTCTACCTCTAGGAATCGTGACATTAAATGTTTTAAATGTCAAGGCAGGGAACACATAGCAAGTCAATGTCCAAACAAGTAGGTCATGGTGTTGCAAGACAATGGTGAAATTGTGTCTGACAATGAAGATTTTGACACCGATGATATGCCACCATTGGAGGACATTTCCAAGGAGGAATATTTAGCCCCTGATGCATTGACATTGGGGGCGAAGAGAGCATTGAGCTTGCAAGCAAAAGGAGTTGATGAAGTGTAGTGGGAGAACATCTTTCACACTAGGTGCTATGTCAAAGACAAGGTATGTTGTAGTGACCTAGGGAATTATGGTATTTAAATAATGAAAAGAAGGGGGAAAAGGAAATTGTAATTTTAATATTTAAACAAGGCCTCATCGACGAACACAAGGAGTTCATCGACAAGTACACATGAGGGGCTCGTCAATGGGGACGTGTCTTGTCGACGAGAAGATACCGAGAGACCATTTTCCCATCTCTGAATTTAGTCGACGAGAAACAAACGTTCGTTGATGAACTTCTTTCGTGATCTCGTCGACGAGGTGACGTGGCTCGTCGACTAAGGAAAGTGTATAAATAGCCTAAACTCGGGTTTTACAATAGAAAATCACGAAAAAACTTCCCTCTCTCACTCCTCTTCGGTTTCCACTCCTTCTCTCTAAGTTTTTGGACCGGATTCTCGCAGGTTCGAAGATCTGAGGCCACCACGACACTCCTAGAAGAGTTCTCTTCAAATGTGCTGGAGTGGATCGTTGGTGGGGCTAGCTTGAACTCCATTGCAGATTCGGGGTAAGGCTTTCTATCCAATATTTGACTTTCCTACAGTTGTAGAAAATGTAGTAGTCAAAGAAATACTGAATTTCTATTTTGGGAGATGTTGATTTCAAGGTGTTGAATGGGGAGCCCTGCAGGTGTAGGACTGATATACTTTAGGGGCTCTTTAGGAATTAGGTAAGGGGATAAACTAAGTTAGTTGTTTTATGAAAATATATGTATAATCTTACACCATATAACTTCAGGAAAATAAATATATATTAACATTATGTTTGGGAAAATATTGCTATAAATGATGACATATTTTAAGAATGTGTAATAACCATTTTGTGTGGCATAAGTAGTATTTACTATGAATTACTGTTTTCTGGGAGAATGTTAAATGATACAAAGTTTTACAATGATATACCGGCATACGGGCTGAGAGTTTTTACATGATATACTGGCGTAACGGTCGAGCTTTTTATATGATATGTCGGCGTATGGGCTGAGCCTCTTATTTGATATGTGATATGACGTATGGACCGTGATTAATAAAATACGAAATGCCGGCGTAAGGGCCAATGATTTTCACATTATATATGAAATGTGATATGATGATATTGATTTAACAATTATTATTATGGAATAGCAATGTATCACAATTTGAAATATGTTATATGTTATCAAAACCTAGTTGGCTTGGTTTAGGCTTGCACGAGCATGGTACCATAGCTATGTGATCATGATCATTATGATATTGTGTTTTCACTGTCATACAAGGCCGAGTGAGGATGGATAGTCAATGTGGTTTATTGAAGTGTTGACGCCCCTAGTGTACGAACCAGGTCTAGCAAACCCATCGTACTTATCGACATTTGCTTTGACTTGGCAGTGGTCGGCCAGCCATTGTCAAGTCCCACCTTTGGGCCACACAACCCAATCATGTGGGGGTAAGACATGATACCAGCCAGTTAACCTTCCAGGGTTGTTTTTGAATTATTATTATATAATATGAATTATGCTTATGGAAATTTAGTATATTCTGCTATGTTATGATTATATATGTTTTCCCAGATATGATACAGACAATTTCACTAAATATGTTTATGTATGGTTTTATGTATAACATGGAAATACTCATGTTGCCACACACTGGTATTAGTTTATTTTCCTTACTAAGAAATGTCTCACCCCAAATTATATGAACATTTCAGGAGCCCCAAATAGGAGAGCGGATAAAGCTCCGCAACGCTAGAGTTCATTAGTCGGTAAGCCTTTGGCTAGGGTCAGATGGATTTTTGGTTGACGACCCTAGGATTGGTTTTGATTGTTTTGGGACGTATACGATGGATGTAGTAAACTCTGGTATTGTGTTAAATGGTAATATGAGGTGTATATGATTTTATATTTCATGCTGCTTAGGCTTCCGTGTTGTATTTTTTATGTATCTCCGGTACCCACGGGTTCAGGTTGATTATAATCTGCTAGGTTTATTATATTGATTTTTATTATCATGGTAAAAAAAATGGTAAAATAAGCAGGTCGTTACATATGTAGTGTGATTATTGATGGTGGTAGTTGTATTAATGTTGCAAGCACAATTATGGTGGAAAAATTGGGACTACTCGTGTTGAAGCACCCTAAACCGTACAAGTTGTAATGATTAAATGATAGTGGTGAGATCAGGGTAAACAAGCAGGTGTTAGTTGCATTTCGATTCGGTAAATACGAAGATGACGTGTTGTGTGATGTAGTACCGATGCAAGCGGGACACTTATTGCGAGGGCATCCATGGTAGTTTGATAGACATGTGAAGCATGATGGCTTTACGAACAAATATTCCTTTGTACTTAATCAACAATCAATCACTCTTGTACCATTGACACTACAGCAAGTATATGAGGATCAAGGATTGCAAAAAGAGAGTGATCAAAAGAAAGAGAGTGAACAAAAGAAAAAGAGTGAAAATCAGAGAGAGGCCAAGAAAAATGAGAAAGAAAAATAAAATCAAAATTCGGTCATTGAGAGAAAATCAGAGAGAAAACAAAAGAATTTCTATGCAAAAGTGAGTGAAATTAAGCGAGCAATGTTTTCAAATCAGCCGATGATTGTAGTTTTGTACAAAGAGACATGTCTAAACACTAACAAACTTGACCTTGCTTAATTTACCTAGTTCAATTGATTCTCTTTCGCAGGAGTATGAGGATGTCTTTCTCGAGGAAACACCATATAGGTTACCTCAAATCCGAGGGATTGAACATCAAATTGATTTTGTTCCTGGTGCGACAACTCCAAACAAACCAACCTATAGGAGCAATCCCGAGGAGACAAAGGAGCTTCAACAGTAGAAGTGAATTGTTGGAAAAAGGGCACGTGAAGGAGAGCATGAGTCCATGCACCATTCCGGTTTTACTTGTACCTAAGAAGGATGGGACATGGAGAATGCGCATTGATTATCGGGCCATCAACAACATAACACTAAAGTATCGTCATCCTATTCCTCGCTTAGATGATATGTTAGACGAGCTACATGGTTCTTGTGTATTTTATAAGATTGATTTATAGAGTGGTTATCATCAGATTAGAATAAAAGAAGAAGATGAATGGAAAACTGCCTTTAAAACAAAGTATGTTTTGTATGAATGGTTAGTCATGCCTTTTGGATTGACTAATGCTCCGAGCACCTTTATGAGACTTATGAATCATGTTTTGCATGCATTTATAGGCAAATTTATTGTTGTCTTCTTTGATGATATACTCATTTATAACAAAAATGTGGACAATCATGGAGTACATTTGAAATCTGTTTTAGATGTGCTTAGGAAAGAAAAGTTGTTTGCTAATCTAAAGAAGTGTACTTTTTACCCTGATAAGCTTGTATTTCTGGGATTTGTTGTTAGTGCACAAGGTATACAGGTTGATGAAGAGAAGGTACGTGCAATCAAAGAGTGGCCGAGTCCCACAAGTGTAGGTAATGTTTGTAGTTTTCATGGAATTGCTAGTTTTTACCGGCGGTTCGTGAAATACATTAGTAGCATAGCCGCACCACTTACCGAAGTGATCAAGAAGAACGTTGGATTTAGATGGGGAGAAGAACAAGAGAAGGCATTCCAATTAATCAAAGAGAAGCTGACCAACGCCCCCTTATTGTATTTACCTAACTTTTCAAAAACGTTTGAGATTAAATATGATGCTTTAGGTATTGGCATAGGTGCATTTCTTATGCAGGAAGGACGACCAATTGCTTACTTCAGTGAGAAACTAAGAGGGGTAGCCTTAAACTACCCAACATATGATAAGAAGTTGTATGCATTGGTTTGAGCTTTAGATACGTGGCAACACTAACTATGGCCTAAGGAATTCGTGATTCACATTGATCATGAGTCCTTGAAACACTTGAAAGGCCAACACAAACTAAATAAAAGGCATGCGCATTGGGTGGAGTTCATTGAGACGTTTCCATACGTCATCTGGTATAAGCAAAGTAAGGAGAATGTGGTCACCGATGCACTTTCTCGCAAGTATGCATTACTCTCCATACTTGATGCAAAATTGCTTGGTTTTGAGCACATTAAAAACTTATACACTGATGACCACGAATTTTGTGAGAAAACTGCTTATGGTAAGTTCTTTAGGCTTGATGGATTCCTATTTCGAGAGAATAAGTTAGGTGTCCCTAATTGTTCCTCGAGGGAGTTATTAGTGTAGGAATCTCATGATGGGTGATTAATGGGACATTTTGGAGTTGCAAAGACTTTAGCTGTTTTACAGGAACACTTCTATTGGCCTCACATGAAAAGAGATGTTGAGAGAATTTGTGGTAGATGCGCCACATGTAGGCAAGCTAAATCCAGAGTGAGGTCCAAGGTTTGTATACTCCTTTACCAATTTCTAGTGAGCCTTGGATGGATATTTCAATGGACTTTGTTTTAGGATTGCCTAGGACTAAACGTGGGAGAGATTCAATTTTTGTGGTTCTGGATAGATTTTCTAAGATGACACACTTTATTCCATGTCACAAAACGAATGATGCTACACATGTTGCTGATTTGTTCTTTAGAGAGATTTTGAGATTACATGGCATGCCTAGAACAATTGTTTTGAATAGAGATGCTAAGTTCTTGAGCTATTTTTGGAAGAATTTGTGGTGTAAGCTAAGTACTAAGTTATTGTTTTCTACTAATCGTCATGCACAAACTGATGGTCAAACTGAAGTAGTAAATATGACCTTGTCTACTTTATTGAGGGAGATTATTAAAAAGAACATCAAAACATGGGAAGAATGTTTACCACATGTTGAGTTTGCTTATAACAGATCTGTTCATTTTGCAAATTTTCACCATTTGAAATTGTGTGTGGATTTAATCCTTTAACTCCATTGGATTTATCTCTTTTATCTTTGACTGATCATGTTAATTTAGATGACAAAAAGAAAGCTGACTTTGTCAAGTAGATTCATGAGAAAGCACGACTCAACATTGAGCGAAGAACGGAGCAGTATGCAAAACAAGCCAACAAGGGGCGTCACAAGCTATTTTTTGAACTCGAAGATTGGGCTTGGCTGCATATGAGAAAAGAGAGATTTCCAGCGCAAATACGTTCCATGTTGCTTCCAAGAGGAGATGGACCTTTCCAAGTCCTAGAGCACATTAATGACAACGCTTACAAGCTAGATTTACCTGGTGAGTATAATATAAGTGCTACTTTTAATGTTACTGATTTGAGTCCTTTTGATGTAGGTGATGATTTAAGGACTAATCCTTTTCAAGAGGAGGGAAATGGTGCAAATCATAGCACAACTTCACGGGTACTAGTTTAAGTCCCAATTGGGCCGGTTACGAGAGCATGAGCAAGGAAGTTTAAAGCTGTACTTAACGGACTGATTCAAGAGGCATGGACTCAAGAAAATTCGTGGAGGCCCATTGAACATGACCCACATGAGCAACAAAGAATCATCAACGTGATTCAAGTTCTAGAAGAATTTGGCCAAGGCTAAGTTTTAATTGGCATGTTTAAGAATACTCCTTTTTGGGTCTGATTGTAAGGCATGCATGCCATTTACTTTCCCCTTTTATTTGTTTTGACTTTTATGGGTGTGTATGGATGATAAACACAGCCATTTAAAGCTTCCCACTTTCCTTTTTCTATTTTAGGCATGTGATCAACTAATTAAAGGGCTGATTGTCTTTTTTCTTTTAGGCAAGTAAGAGTTATTTCTTTACCATATTTTAGCCCTAATTAGGATAACTCTTTTAGGAATTTTCCTTGTAATGGTTAGACTTTAAATAGGCATCTAAGCAATGAAAGGAGGTAGATCATTATTCAGTAAATTGTGAGAGTATTTTCTCTACGGTTCTTTGAAGAACTATACGAACTTATCAGGATTTCCCATGGTATTCACCAACAACTTATCAAATGGTTTTTCCACCACCATTTGTGGCGTCTTCCTTATACCGAGGTTCTTGTTTCACAATAAACAACGGGTTGAGGTCATATATACCAAGGTTCTTGTTTATCGTAAACAACGGGTTGAGGTCTATCATTCAATTCTGAACGAAAAATCTTGGGTTCCTTTTTATTATTTGGATCTCATTGTTTTGGCAGATTCGCATCACCTTTACTCTTTGGCCTCAGTTCTTACTATTTTAACCAAAAACAAAACATGAAATATAATAACAAAACAAACATAAAAATATAATCATATATATTTTAAATTGAAATAAATCAAATCGGTCTGACCTAGTAGTGAACCAGAGTCGGGCCGATTTTAAACCAATTCAGACCAGGTCAGCTAGTTCTGTCTCAAGTTATCTCATTTTGGAGTTTGGTATTTCATCTAGACCAGACAAGTGGCACATTTCAATTGAATCGAGTTGGCCTAGTCAGTCAATTCCGATTTTTAAAATCATGGTACAAACTATCAATTTATCGTGATGACAATATTAATTTATCATATATCCAAACAAGCATAATTAGAACACACAACAGAAAAACATCACCTATGCATAACGTGGAACAAGAAAACATAACCAAACCGTACGATGGAAAAACATTCCCTATTATGCTTAACATGGAACAAAGAAAGTTGGTATAAGTTATGACCAATGTATTCTTCAAATAAATTAAAAAAAAAAACTTATTCCATAAAACACCAAAGTGTTCTTTTTCTTTTCTAAGACTTAAAATGCCAAAAAGAATATCACCTATGCATAACATAGAACAAGAAAGCATAACCAAACCATACGATGGAAAAACATTGCCTATTATGCTTAACATGGAACAAAGAAAGTTGGTATAAGTTATGACCAATGTATTCTTTAAATAAATAAATAAATTTGTTCCATAAAACACCAAAGTGTTTTTTTTCTTTGCTAAGACTTAAAACACCAAAGTGCTCTTGGCAACTGCATGACCAAATTGTCATGCAGATGAGATTACTAAGGTTTTATATTGTATTTGTGTGGTGTGATGATGGTTAGATTATAGCAAGACCAAAGATAAAGTTCACGCATAGTCCCTGAGTATGAAAATCCTTAGTCAATCCAAATAATCAAAAGTTTACATAAATGGAAAAATCCTGATCCTGCAAAGGCGATGTCAGCATGTTCTGAAAGCTCATCTCTATTGGCGTAAATCTTCGAATTGCCTCGACATGAGTGATAAACTTGAAATGTGAAATTAGATATTTTAGGATGAAATATGGACCAATAATATGTTAATGGACTCACCACTAACTTACTTTATCTTAAGAAATGGTAGAATACCTATTTAATTATTATGGGTTAATTTGGTTACCTAACTATTCCTAGGCTGGAAATAATTGATGGTCAAAAGTCTACGAACCAAAGTTCCAATTTTGAGAGTACATTTATGCTAGGGAAAGGTACTAGCACTTACTATGCATTTGTTCTACAAACAGTACCTACTAAGCTTCATCTAATCACGAATCCATCCTTACGATTCTTCTTTTTATTAAAGTTACCTTGTTTTTAGATATTGTTCCATTTTGCATTCCTACGATATTCCAATCTAGAATGCAAGACTTCCCTCATCACAAGAAAACCAACAAGGAGTGCTATTGTGCCCTCTATGGCATCCATCATTAGATTCATTGATTAAGGTTTAATATTTTTAAACATTCAAATCATTCTCATATTTAGATAAGAGATCAAACATCAACTTCAAAAAATGGCAATACATATCATTGAAAGCATGCATGCAACTCAAACTCATCGTGGGTTTCTCTAAATGAGCATTCAAAGAGTGTCATTCTCTTACAATTTCGGCATAAATCAATCATTTTAGCATTCATGAATGAATAGTGCCGTGCAAAACAAAGAATCAGGTGACACTAGGGTTTGAGATTTGACACTTTTTTTTCTTTCGCATTCAAATTAGGATATAAACTTGCTTAAAACTTTTGAAAACCCCTAAAAACAAAATAAAAACTTCTCTAGAAATTTTTTGTATTTTTCAAACATTTGTTACAATTTTTATCAATTTATAAAGGTTAAAAAATGAGAAAATACTAGAAAAAATTAATAAATTTTTTTTAAAAGGATAAAAACTCAAGTAAAAATCCCTAAGAGTTGTAAAAAGTCTCTCTAAAGTTAACCCACAAAAATTTGGATAAAAACCCTAAAAGAAGTTAATTTTAAAATAAGAATCGCCCAATTAAAGAAAAAATAAGAATCAATGAAAAATAAATTAAATTAAGAAAAAATTAAAATAAAATATAATTTTTTAGGGTACATATTATTTTTGCATAATTTTTTTCAATTAAAAATTATTTTTATGAATTTTTTAAAATCAAAATAAATTATTAATTAAAATAAATAAATAAATAAAATGTCTAAAACAGTTGATCGGTTGGCACGAACTGGTCGATTGGTCTAGCATAGAGCACACATGCAAGATACAGCATAGGGGCATGACATAAAGGAGACACCAAATTTACTGTTCTAGCATCGTCTTTGACGACGACAAGAATCATTGACGATGGTGCCTGAATCCTAAAACTTCAAACATTCATATCTCCTTTTTTTGAACTCCAAATTGAGTGATATAACCTCATTCGACTCATTTCAACCCTTGAACTCGTTTCCAACCAAAAGATCAATCAAAACCCCATGAAATATGCCCCTATCTTAAGCTTGGCAGGTCGTCGTCGGTGACCATGGTGACAGCCAAATTTTGGGCTTTTGGGGTTTTTTCGACTTAGTGCTTTGCCTATTATGACCTTAGGGCTAATGTTTGACCCATTTCTCTCTTTTTTGACACCTTATGTGCATAAAAATCACTCCCCTATTTTTTTCTAACAAGTGAAACTCTGGCAAACCCTCTCTTCTTTATCATCTTTCTCTAAAACCACCAAAAATCTTCCTCTAATCCTAACTACAATCTTTTTGTAGAGGAAATAAAGCCTTCAAGTCATAAAAATACAAACTTTTAATGAGAACAAAGCAAAAACCCTCGTTTTGGGTATTCTTACTTTCGCGCGCATATCGAATCATTGTATTTGTCCCTAATATAAAGTTATGAAACTGCCACTACTCCAAGAAACTCACAAAAAAAAAAAGCCTTTACGAACACTGAATAACAACTAACGGATTACCGCGAGTGCACGGTCGAAAAAGGTTGGATCTTTGAGCAAAAAAACATGCCTAACAACTTGATAATATGGTCTAGGGAAGGAATTAGAGCATGATGGAGGAAAAAAATCAAAAAAGGTGGTTAGAATGTCTCTCGCGTGCCGCCATGTGGGATTGAGATTATTGGCAATCAGTTGGTACGTGGGGAGGTTTCTGGCAATGGGGTTTTGTAGGGTTATATTTTTGGATATATTTTTGATTTTTTTCAAAAAAAATGAAGGGTTGTACTAGTTCCGAGAAGGGCAGCAATGGGAGGGTGTTTTCCGCAGACGGCTGAGTGTGACAGGGTTTAGATTGGATCATGCTCTGATACCATGTTGAGATTTATATTAAATGAATGACCTAACTTGAAGATAGGTCTCTCTCTCTCTCTCTCTCTCTCTCTCTCTCTCTCTCTCTCTCTCTCTCTCTCTCTATTTATAATACAAATCAAATACATTCTAATGACTAACTCTAATTAATGTACTAACACACTTAATAATACTAAAAGACAAATAACCTTTAATAGACACCAAGCTAGTATTATTGAAAATGTTCTGATTGCTGCAATCTATCTAAGGTTAATTTCATAGGTAATTGGTATGATTGGATAGTGGGTACTCTAGCACTAATCATATATGAAACTATCATAATATTTTATTTTAATAGATAAAAATGGTTAAAAAGATTGATGTATGATTGAATTTGAAGACATTCAAAGTCTCTCAGACATTCCTATTGTGGAGTTTTCCATGCTTGATATGTTCATTGATACCAATTCTCAATTTAAGTTGATGGTTCTGCCAATGGAGCATGGTTTCTTGTATCACTCAAGCACCGAATTTTAAAGAGTCCAAGTTTGCTTCTTATGATCTTCTAGCATTTCAAAATTTGAGGTCATATTTTTTTCTGATTGGGGGATATTTGATGTAGGATAAAAAGCAAAACCTTGGATAAATCCTTGTTGGTGAATAATTAAGAAGAATTGGGCCAAAGAATTATCAGGTTTAGTTTATAGTTTAGTATGTGTTTAATTTATTGGAGGATGCGATGCTCTCCCAACGCAAAGTCTTTCGGATGGCTTCCTTCAATTCCACGAGCATGGCCGGCCTGATATCTCCTCTTGAACCCTATCTTTTATCATTCTCCATTTAAGCAATATTCAAGAAGCAAAACCTAGCACTGGTAAATCAATATCTATTGAGTTTTTTCCCTTCTTTTACTAAAAAACCCTTCCATCTACCATTTATACATCCCAATAGTTTTTTGACCTCCTTTTTCAATCATCCTTGGCCTTCAGAGAGTAATCGACTTATCATTTTAAGGATGTCAAAGATCCCTCAGTTGTGAGTCTGAGTCACTGATTCAGCAAGCGTGGTTTTTAGCTTCTTTGGAATGTCAAAGGTGGTATTCTAGAATGGAGACCAGCTGCCTATAAGGTAATTTGGGTAGGGAGAACATCCCTTAGTTTGGGTTGATCATAGAATATTCTATACTAATCATCTTGAGCCTTCAATCTTTAGAATTCTAGAGTTTCCATTGTTGTGTAAAAACCCCCAAATATGCACAAATGAAATATATATATATATATATATATATATATATATATATTTGTGTAAAAGATCAAACACACATTGCAGCAATCTAATAGTGAATATACAGAACAACTCATAACCACAACAAGCAAATTAAAGCAATAACAATCACAAAAATGAATAGAATTACGTGATTCGGCAATGCCTACATCCACGGGAGCAAACGACAAGGATTCACTATATTCTTGTGTAAATTACAAGAGCAATACAAGAATCCTCTTAATTCTCTCTCAACCACACTAGACTCACTTGACATTCTATATACAACATTTTATATATATATATATATATATATATATATATATATATATAAGCCTCCTTTAAGGTTTTCCCCCAAAACCCAATCAAAATAATGTCCAAATATTCAAAATTCAAAAATCTGCGCAGGTTGTCCTAAGCCAAATCGTCGATTGTTTCATATAGAATGTAACTTGTCTAAATTCTAAAGCCAAACTGTCAACTGTTTCAGCCAAATAGTCGATTGTTTCCCTACTGCTCCTTAAGCACATGTGACTTTCCACTATCTTCTTCCTTATGTATGCAATCCATCAAGTATATGAGTCACAAAAACACAACAATATCCACCTTGGTGAGTGGTAGACCTGCTAAGGCTTGGGTCCTTAACTATCAAAGATAAAATTTATAAAACCTAACTATTCCCAAGTTCAGTAGAACAATCAAAAAGTCAGGTGTCGATCCTTAGAGACTGCAATGCAGTGGTATATCGAATTAATCTAATTTACTACACTGGAACAAGAAGAAAATATTGAATTTGGCATGTTGACTTTTTGAGTCCTATCTCATAATTGATAATGACAAATACAAGGTATTTAATGTTTGTCGAGTTTGTGTGCATGATCACATTAGCAAAATCATATGGCAACACACAGTGGCCTGAAGCAAAAGAAGACCTAGAATATTTATTTGTTGTAATTTTATATTAAGTTTAATTCGAGTCTATAATATTTAAGTAGGAATGACCTGTAATAATTGGTGCATATCATGCATGTAGGATCTATAAGCTCAAGACCATAGATGGACCTTAGGGTCGACCGATGTCGGATGTTTGGGACAAATTAAAAAGCTAAAAGATCATAGATTGACTTTAGGTCCCAAATTATCATATGAAAAGTCCCCCATAATGTTAGAATTAATTATCATGTGAATAGGGGTGACTTCATAAGAAGAATAGGGCTGAATTGCACAAGTTTGGCGTGTTTGGTCAACCGAGCCCCAACACACAGAGAACTTCGATCGATCGAAGTTCCCAAGGGTCAAAAGTTTAACCAGTTGGTCGATCGACCTTAAAATGAACTGCAATGCCCTGGTCGACTAAACTGACACGTGGGAAATCCCAATGTCCTGGTTGACTAAACCCTTAGGTTTAATATGTCTTGGTCAACCGAACTCATGAAGTTCGGTCAACCGAACTTGGCCCGGTCGACCAAAACTCAGAGGATCTGAAATCACCTCAAGTCTGGTTGACATAACCTAGCAATTGGGTCGACCGAACCTCTCAGGTTGCACCATTTTTACCACGGGTTATTAAGGGAAAAACTGGGTTATTTTGGGTTAAACTTGTTTAAAACATTTTTAATTATTCCCTCTATATCCTAATGGTCATTTTTTAGTGAAGTCTATATACCTTCATTTGCAAAACTTAGTCAGAGATTAGGGATTTGATTAGCCAAAATTTCCTTTGAAATTTCCTAAACCCTATTTCTTCATACACATCTTATACACTCATATACTACCATTCTCTTGAGAAATCAAAGCCTTGCGATTGTTTATTCATTGTTCTAATGTGCTAGAAAGCCTTACTTACTCTTACATATTTGATTTTTGATTAAGGGTTAAGCAAAGGATTTTTCTCCTTGATTTTATTTAATAAATCTTTGCTTGGGAAAAATCTTATAACTAAGTGAGTCTTTGCATTATTATTGCAAGACTCATTGGGTTTATAGTTTTGGTTGTGCAAAAATATTTTTTACAAGCTTATATTTGAATATCTCTTTGTGCCTATATATTGAGAAAATATTTTTTGAGATATTCTAAATTTCTCTAGGTACAAATCTTTGAAACCCTAAAACTGTGATTGAGATTTATCTTTATATAGTTTCAAAGATTAGCTTATAGATACACTCTTGTACTTGATTTGAGATAATCACTATTCTGAGTGTTGATTGCACATATACACCATTGAGCTTATAGTTCTTACACTATTGGCGTGCATTGATTATATTGTGCTGAATTGCTATACATTTCAACTTGTTGTGAAGCACATTTTCGTGTACGCAAAAATTACATTTGTTGTATTCTAGGTATGGGCCTAAAGAGGGAGACTAGCCCTGTTGAATAGTCTCGGATTGGCTTAGAACCGATTAGGAAAGTTAGGTGCACCATCTTGGTAAGGTGTGTTTGTAGGTTAAGGTCAGCCCCATTAATTGACCTGGTTGTAAACGATACTGCTCCACCCGTTAAGTGAGTAATAGTTGTAATCCTCGGGCTTGTGAGCTATGGTGGGGATGTAGGCATAGTTAGCCGAACCTCGATAACATATAGTGTGTGCACTTTACATTTTTCATAATTTATTTACTGCACGTGTTTGTTATATTGTGAATGCTGCACAGGATTTAATTTCTGCACATTTTATTTATTTATGCATTTGGGATTCCATAGATAGACCCTAGATTGTGTATTACTACTTGTGAAATTGAAATCAACCTAAGAAGCTTTAAATACCCAATTCAGCCCCCCCCCCCCTCTTGGGAATACACTAAAGCTAAGATGGAGTTTTCTATTTAAACTAAAAAAGCAATGAAAATTAAATTAAATTACTCTATGGAAAAGCAATTCCCTGGTTATGAATCCACCCTAAGCCTTTAATGCGCAATAACTAGTTTCAGTCAATTATCCACACTAGGGTTTCAACGGTCAAGTAATCCGCTCGAGTAGCAAAGCGTAGCTAGGTTCGCACCAATCGTCCAGAGCACGATCGAGAGAATGGAGTATACCCTATCTAGTGAACACGAATTCCTTTTTAACAACTGTATCCTATTATGCACAATTGACAGAATCCTAGCTATGCTATTCTAGCCTAAAGTTTCATCACAATCAGAGAATCGAATGGATTGGCAACTCATTGTGCATGAAATCAAACATAAAGACAATGTAATGAAGAATGCAATTGAAAACATAACTTTTATTGAAATTTAGAATTGAAACAAAGCAGGAATGAAGACACAATTAAACTTGCAATTTGAAAGTAAACAAACTAATGTAAATTAACAATTCAAAGAAAACTATTATAAACGACACCCAAAGGAACTCTAGGGAACTCAAGGGAGCCTTGAAGAACCAAAATGGAACCCCTAATCATTTGTTCAAAGTTTTATTTTATACCCTTTAGGGTTTACACATGATCAAATTCAAATTAGAAAACATTCGCCAAAAATCTCACGCAGCAGATTTCTGAACTTAATAGAAGTCGACCTAGTCGCACTCCAAGTTCTCCTCGTCGCACCCTAGTCAACACATTCTAGAAAGTCTTCAATTAATTATTTGTTCAGTTGATGGAATCGTCAACCAGGTCACACATCCAAGGTCTCCTAGTTGCGCCTTTGTTGACCTTATAGGTCATACTCGGTTTTGATTATGACAAATACTCAAGTACTTAATGTCTATCAAGTTTGTACGTAGGTTCATATTTGCAAGATCACTTGATGACTGAGAAGACTTAGTTTAAAGACCCAAAGACTTATTCTTGTTGTAATTCATTTTATGGTCATTCGGGTCTATAATAGTAATTTAGGAAAAGGTCTGTAATAATCACTGCATATCATGCATGTAGATGCAATAAGCTCAAAAGACCTTAGAAAGACCATAGGTCCTTGCACATACACATAAGATGTCCACAAAAACACATATATTATTAAGAGAATTAATTGAAGTAAAACTGGACTTATAGGGTAAAATCTGTGAGGCTTTAGTGAACCATTGTGTTTAAAACACTTCAGGCAACCGAACCCTTGACCAGTCAGAATGTTGACTTGGTCTTGGGCGATTGAACCGAAAGGAACGTACCATCCTTGGTTAATCGAATCATAATTCTGACTTTTCCCACCAACTCGGCAACCCGAACTTCACATTCACAAATGCCTCGGGCTATCGAACTCAGGACTAGGCAACCGAACCTCAGACATAATGGAAATCACCTTGGTTCAGCAAATCGAACCCATACTCAGGTGACCGAACTTCAAAAATCAATTTTTTTCCATTGTGTCTGTTCGGGCGACTGAACCGTGGATCAAGCGCCCGAAACTCTTAGGTTGTTTTAATTTTTGTCGCGGTTAAGAAAGGTTAAATGAGGTTAATTTTCTTAAACAATTTTAAAATAATTTTAATAATTACCCTTATCTCCCCAACGATCAAAATTTAGTCCTCTATATATAGGGACTCATTTGCTTGGATCAGTAGACAATTAGCAAACTAATTAGCAAAAAACTCTCTAAAAATTTCCAAATCCTATTTTCTCATACTCAGCTCATAAACTTAAATACTTTCATTCCTTTGAGAAATCTACCATTGTGAGTGTTTTATTCATTGAGTATTATTGCTAGAAACCCTCACATGTTCTTGTGTATTTTATTTTTTATTTGAGGGTTAAGCAAAGATTTTTTTCCCCTTGATTTTATATAGTAAATCCTTGGTTGGGAAAAAATCTCATAGTTTTGTGGGTCTTCGCATTATTATTGCAAGATTCATTAGCGCTTGAATTTTTTTGTGCAAAAATATTTTTTACAAGCTCAGATTTGAATATCTCCTTATACTTGATATTGAGAAAACTATTTTTTGAGATATTCTAAATTTCCATTGGCTTGAATCTTTGAAACCCTAAATTGAGATTGAGATTTTATCATTACTTAATTTCAAAGACTTGCTTATAGATACACTCTTGTGCTTGATTTGAGATAATCACTATTCTGAGTGTTGATTGCACATATACACCGTTGAGCTTATTATTCTTACATGATTGGTGTGTTCTAATTATTACTTGTACAAATTTGCTTGATTGAGAAGCATTTTATTTGTACACATCTTGTATTGAAATACTGTTGTATTCCAGACGTGGCCTGAGGGGGATGATAATCTAGCCCGGAAGGATTGACTGTGTAGGTTGAGGTCAGCCCTGTACTAATTGACCTGGTTGTATTTAGGTGTCGCTCCACCTATTAAGTGAGCCTATTGTGTAATCCTTGTGCTTGTGAGCCAAGGCGGAGGCGTAGGCCATTTGCCAAACCTCGATAACATTTTTGGTGTTGTCTCCATTTACCGCTTTATCATGCATGCTTAATTAAATTACTTGTGCAGTTTAATTTCCGCTAAATATATATACTGATTTATTTTATACGCACTAGATTGACCTTAGGCTTGTGTAATACTGCTGCTAGTGGATTGACCTAGGGGATTAAATTTTAAAATACCAATTCGTCCCCCTTCTTGGGATTATAGTAAAGTTAATAATTGGTATCAGAGCCTAGTAGCTTAGACTTAATAGTTATTTTGCAAAAGATCTAAATGGATCATAGTGTTGTAACCTCTTTCCCTGAGGGACCCTCTTCCACACGCCCTCCGGTTTTCAGTGGTGCCAATTACACGTTCTGGAAACAGAGGATGCACATCTATCTTCAGAATATTGACTGGAAGGTGTGGAGAGTTGTCTCAAAGGGAAACTATGTTCCTATGAAAACTAAAGGTACAACTAGAGTTCCTAAGACTGAAGAGGAATACACTGATGATGATGTGAAAGTTGTTAGTTTAAATGTTACTGCCACAAATAATCTATATTGTAGTATTGATGTTAATTAATTTAATAGAGTTATGGTATGTTCATCTGTTAAGGAGATATGGGATAAGTTAGAGGTCATATATGAGGTTACTAGAGATGTAAAAGAAAGTAGGATTGATATATTGACCAGTGAGTATGAAGCATTTAGGATGAACACTAGTGAGTCCATTCAAAGCATGTACACTAGATTCACACACATCATTAACTCACTACATACATTAGGTAAGACCTATCCTACGCATGAGATGATTAGGAAAGTCCTTAGGGGTTTGCCTCCTATTTGGGAAGTAAAGGCTATGACCATAGCTGAGGGTAGAGACCTTAAGGCTATGTCATTAGATGATTTGCTAAGAGGGCAAAATTGGGTACTTATGAAAATATTTGAACTTATAAATCTTTCAAAATTCTAATTGCGTATATTGTCAGGGGGAGCCTTTCAAGGCTACCCACTTTTGCATGGTGTACTTGTCATCATCAAAAAGGGGGAGAATGTTGATCTTATAGGTAGTACCCGGTTTTAATTATGACAAATACTCAAGTATTTAATGTCTATCAAGTTTGTGTGCAGGTTCATATTTGCAAGATCACTTGATGGCTAAGAAAACTTAAATTCTAAAGACCCAGAAGACTTATTCTTGTTGTAATTTATTTTATGTTCATTCGGGTCTGTAATAGTAATTTAGGAAAAGGTCTGTAATAATCACTGCATATCATGCATGTAGATACAATAAGCTCAAAAGACCTTAGGTCCTTGCACATACACATAAGATGTCCCCAAAAACACATATATTATTAGGGGAATTAATTCAAGTAAAACTAGACTTATAAGGTAAAATCCGTGAGGCTTCGAGCGACCGAACCATTGTGTTCAAAACACTTCGGGCAATCGAACCCTTGACTAGTCAAAATGTTGACTTGGTCTCGAGTGACCGAACCAAAAAGAATGTACCGTCCTCAATCAATCGAATCATAATTCTGAATTTTTTCACCAACTCGGCAGCCTGAACTTCACGTTCAAAAATGCCTCGACCTACCGAACTCAGGACAAGGCGACCGAACCTCGGACAGAATGGAAATCGCCTTGGTTCAGCAAACCTAACCCATACTCAGGAGACCGAACTTCAAAAATTAACTATTTTCACTATGTTTGTTTAGGTGACAGAACTTTGGATCAGGCGCCCGAAACTCTCGGGTTGTTTAATTTTTACCGCAGTTAAAAAAGGTTAAACGGGTTTAATTTTCTTAAACAGTTTTAAAATAATTTTAATAATTACCCCTATGTCCCCAACGGTCAAAATTTAGCCCTTCTTTATATATATAGGGGCTTATTTGCTTGGATTAGTAGACAATTATCAAACTAATTAGCAAAAAACTCTCTAAAAATTTCCAAATCCTATTTTCTCATACTAAGCCCATACACTCAAATACTTTCATTCCTTTAAGAAATCTACCATTGTGAGTGTTTTATTCATTGAGTATTATTGCTAGAAACTCTCACATGTTCTTGTGTATTTTATTTTTTATTTGAGGGTTACGTAAAGATTTTTTCCCTTTGATTTTATATAGTAAATCCTTGGTTGGGAAAAAATCTCATAGTTTTGTGGGTCTTTGCATTATTATTGCAAGATTCATTAGGGCTTGAATTTTTTTATGCAAAAATATTTTTTACAAGCTCAGATTTGAATATCTCCTTATGCTTAATATTGAGAAAACTATTTTTTGAGATATTCTAAATTTCCATCGATTTGAATATTTGAAACCCTAAACTGAGATAGAGATTTTATCATTAGTTTCAAAGACTTGCTTATAGATACACTCTTGTATTTGATTTGAGATAATCACTATTTTGAGTGTTGATTGCACATATACACCGTTGAGCTTATTGTTCTTACATGATTGGTGTGTTTTGATTATTACTAGTACAAATTAGCTTGATTACGCAGCATTTTATTTGTATGCATCTTGTATTGAAATACTATTGTATTCCAGGTCTGACCTGAGGGAGTGGTAATCCAGCCCAAAGGATTGGTTGTGTGGGTTGAGGTTAGCCTTGTGCTAATTGAGCTAGTTGTATTTAGGTATCGCCACCCGTTAAGTGAGCCTATAATGTAATCCTTGTGCTTGTGAGCCAAGGTGGGGGCGTAGGGAGTTTGCCGAACCTCGATAACATTTTTGGTGTCGTCTCCATTTACCGCTTTATCGTGCATGCTTAATTAAATTACTTGTGCAGTTTAATTTCCATTGAATAAATATACTGATTTATTTTGTACACACTAGATTGACCTTAGGCTTGTGTAATACTACTGCTAGTGGATTGACCTAGGGGATTAAATTTTAAAATACCAATTCACCCCCCCCCCCCCTTTTGGGATTACAATAAAGCTAACAGCCTTGGTCAAGTCATTCTAGAAAATCTTCAATTGGCTAATACTCTAGAGTCTTCTAGCTAGACCTGGTCCCTTGTAATTGCTTTGTCACACCACATGGTCGATCAGAGTCAGGTTGCTGTAGTTGAATCCAGGCCTTGGAAACCTAGTCGAGCACTTGATCGAACCTTGTGCTTCCACATTGTTGCATTGACTCCTTGCACTACTTAGCTCCTAGATTTAAGCTCTAATTTTATGAAACATGAAACATACCATGTGTAACTTCGAACAATGATAAGAAGCGATAATTACGGAGTAAATAAAGACATCACATAAGTAAATAGGTGCCTAAATAAGCATATTTTAGGAACATATTAGCGAGTATACGCCCTTTAGGAGAACCTGAAAAACATAGCTCGTTGCTCCACCTTGACCATGGAACATTAGGTTGGGACCGTCTCCCATATAGCAACTAGAGACAAACACCAAGTCCAAACCACGCTACTTGAACTTGCTGATGGTAGCTTCAGTTTATAACATCAACCCTGATACAGTTGTAGATTCAATACCCTGAGACTTCGCCCTAGACTTCCAACAAAGCCTTCCCATAATAGTAAACACAAATACTGTTACAAGCCTTCTATTACCAAAACCCCCTGCATAGTCTTCAAAAAATCTCACAACCGACGGTCCACTCTGTTGCCTACCAAAACACGCCATTACACCATCATGAGGGATCTTTGACATATCCTGGACATCACATCCCATCCTTGAGTATTGAGCGGTAAACATTTCACATCGATTCTCCACAAAACTCCCTTGAGACGGAAAACTAAGTCTCCTTGCGGTTCCATCCACAAAGCCACCCTTAGATAACACAAAGCCACCTTGAGATAACATTCATGTCAAAATCTTTCAACAAAGTTTCCAACTGATAAGCCTCAATCAAAATATTCTTAGCCAATAACATTTCATTCACACACAATAGATACATCACTCCACAACATCCTATCACCCTCTTCCACACTAGAAGCCTCACTAACTCACACACTTGGTACATATGCAATACCTCAATTTCCTCCACCATAACATTTATCCTTCTATTTTTCCCTTTGTTGTGCATGACAACTTGAAAAATAGTAGGAACCTTGCTACTGGTAGTAATGAATGCATATGATTAAACATCAAAGTTGCGTAATTAGGCGTTTAAAATCATGCATTAAATATTGTAATTTTAATTAAATGTCTAATTATGTTCATTATTTAAACATCGGTCTCAATTCACAATATTTGAATTTCTATTCCATTTTATCCATAAATTGACGAGTAATTGTGTTTAATAATTGTAGGGCAATTTTTGAAATTAAAGAAGAAATAAAAGAAGGCCTGTGTGTGAAGTCTACGTGAGTTGGGCTTCAAAAGCAAAGAAGTCATGCATGTGGAAGCATCATGGGCTAAAGTTGTTTGTGAGAGACCCATGCATGCTAGTAGTCAAGCATGCAAAGAAAATCGTGATCTTAAGCCCGTGAAGAGGCCATGCAAAAGGAGTTGAAGACCGACCACGTGAAGAAGAGCCCGTGCATGCATGAGAGAGGCTATGAGCATAAAAGGTTGGCCATGAATTGGGTTTCAAAAGGAAGCTAAGCTGGTTCGTGGGTTGCCTCCAAAGAATATGGGTTTGACAAGACTTGCCCATGCAGCAACCATGTGTGAAGGCTGCTAGGGTCGTGCGTGAACCAACAAAGGCAGCTAGAACGTGGGCTGGTAGCTATGACGTCGTGCTTTAAAATGCTGTGATGTGACTCGCCCATAAAGACCCACGCGGAGAAGGGCATGCACTGGAGCTGGCCATGTATGCATAAGGGGATTTTAGGGTTTTAAAGGCTTTAAAAAAAGGAGAGGAGGGTACCTTGGGGCAGCAGCTTTATGAGGGTTTGGTAGTGTATGCTTTGGAGTTTTTTTATGTTTTTGTTTTCTTCTAGTCACAACCATAGAGGAGTTTGTGGTAAGAGCCAAACCTGCATTGGAGCATAACCAAAAGAAAAAGAGACAAAAGCTACTGTGTAGCAGCTTTGAAAAAAAAAAAACCTCAAGCATTCGACCATCCTCCCATAACTCTCTCTCTCTCTCTCTCTCTCTCTCTCTCCCTTGTTACTTTTTAATCTTTGTTAAAATTTTGTTAATGTTAATTTCAATTTTTCTTATTTAAAGTCTTTCTTTGGAATTTAAATATTTGTTGGGTTATATTTATTTATAAGTTCAGTTAATTTGAAATCTTAGTTATTATTGTGTTTTAATTTATTATTTTCCATTTAAGTTGTTAAAGTGTTGAGTTCATCATTGGGTTTAGTTTTTTTTAATCCATTATGGAAGTTTAGGTTAATTTATTTTTTTTTGAATCTATTATAGGATTAAGTTTAATTTTTGTTCAAGTTATTGGTTGGGTTAAGTATAATTTTTGAGTTGATGTTTAATTGAGAATTTCATGGTTGAATGCTTAAGTTAAGTAATAAAGTTTTTGTCTTTGAGCTTTTGTCCAAAATTTCAAAAGTAGGATTTGTTTCCTGTATGAATGTTTAAACTAGGATTGTGTTTCGCATTTAATTTTGTTATCGTTTATCTTATTGTGTGGATGAGACATTGAGTGAGAAATATTAATTGTGTTAATTTATTTATCGTACTTGTTTCTTGTCGTTAATTTTATGCATGTGTTATTTGTAGTTTATATTTTGTTTCATTTTAATTTCGTCACAAAATCTCAAAAACCCCAGGAACTGAATATGAACTGTGTTCAGTAAAATTTCTTTTCTTATTATTATTATTTTTTTTTTTTATGTTTTACGCGAGTTTGAAACTGACCTACATTCCCTGAGGAGACGATTTGGCATTTGAACTAAATATTACACGACAGAACTCCTATACACTGGATAGCCTTTGTGTTGCTCATTTTTAGAGTGAGTCAAGTTTTTGGCGTTGTTGCCGGTGAATGTCAAAATTAGTTTCAAACTAGTATTTTTCCCTTTTATTTTGATTTTTCTCATGAAAAAAAAGAAAAAAAAAAGTTTTGAAGAAAATATGGCTGCACCTGTACCCTGCACGCTTATGGAATTTTTGCAACCTACACGAACTACTACACCATCTTGCATTGTGTTATCTGATGATGCACATAATTTCACGATTAAGCATGGGATGATGTCAGTGATACCTCAGTTCCACAGGATGGATTCTGAGAGCCCTTACCAGCACTTGACGGACTTTGAGTTGGCCTGCACTACTTTTATTAGAACTGATGAATTTACTAAAATTCGTTTATTTCCTTTCTCTTTGAATGATAAAACAAAGATGTGATTTAATTCTTTGAGGCCTAACACTATCTCTAATTGGAATGATGTGGAACATGAATTTCTGCATAAATTATTTCCCTTACAAAGAACTCCATTTTTGTAGAAATAGATCAGTCAATTCATGCAAAGAGCGGATGAGACATTTCATGAAAGCTCTAAGATATTTAGAGATCTAGTTAACATGTGTTCCCACCATGGATTTGAATCATGATGCCTGATCAACTATTTCTACACTGCGTTGACTCCTGAATCGAGACAATTTGTTCATACTATGTATTCAAGAGATTTTTTCGACAAGGAGCCTGATAAGGCATTGGATTTTTTGGATCATTCAGTTGAAAATGCTCAGCAGTGGAACATTAGGATTGACAGAAGACTAATTGCAGCTCAACTATTAAGAGCAATACATGGTGGAGAGTGGTATGAAATGAAAGATGATGTTGATGTTAAGGCACGTATAACTGAGATCACCAGAAGATTGGATGTTATGGAGATGGAAAAAGAGAATAGTATAAAGCAACTTTGGAATCAACCTCCTCAGTCCTGTGCACCACCTTATCAACCATCGTATCATTAGACTTCCTTTCAACATCAGTAACAGCCACATCAAATTTCTCAGATCTATTCTTTAGCAACGTCCGCTCCACCGACGAAATCTCTTAAAGATAGCATGGTACAGATGGCTAATACACTTCAACAATTTATAAAGATTAATACTCAGACCATAAATGAATTGTGGGGCACCATTAATAAGATGAGCATGCAATTGAATACCCTAGAAAAAGGAGAATTTCTAGCACAACCTCATCCTAATCCTTAAGTATACTGGCAACAATAGCAACAAGTACATAATGTCTTATGGGATTCTCTTGAGACGGGGAAGGCCGTTAGTACTTTGAGAAGTGGAAAAAAAGTTTCTTGATCTGAGATACCCATCAACAGACAAACAGTTGTCCCGACACCTGAACTTACAACTAAGATAGATGAAGCCAAAGAAAAATCAGAGGAAGTGAGCCCATAATTGAAGAAGTCGGTTAATGTGAAGGCCGAGACCAGTAAGGAGCACCGACATGTGGTTCCTTATCCTTAGAGATTGATAGTCATGGAACCATCACTCCCTATTAAAGTAAATGTCAGGGATTACAATGCTGAAACAAATCTTTGTAGTGATAAGGTGGCTGGTACACCAGATAGGGAGATTGTGTAGAATGGTAAGAGTTCAACTTTCAATGAACTAGGTAAAAATTTTGATGTTGATGTTTCTAAAGCACTGAAGGTAACTGTTTCAACTTCTACTCCTTAAAGATTGGTTCTTAAAGAAGTGAATTTCCTAGAAAACATACTAAATAAAGATTCTTTCTTGTTAAAATAAGAAAGTCAACCTACACATATTTTGTCTGTGACTTTGAAGAGCAATGATTTATTTGAGGCTAATTTCTATGCAAGTAACAAAGCTAATTCATTGTGGCGACTCAAATTTGGAGACCCGCTAGATCAATTTATAAACCTACACCCACTAGATGAAATTCCTCCCGAGCCTCCTCAAAATATACTGTGATGTTTTTCTTTCCTTTATTTTCATTTTATTTTATTTTGTTCTATTTTTAGTTTATTTTCAGGTACATTTTCCTTTAGTTTCTGTCTTTCTTTTCCCTTACTTCTCTACCTAGATACTCCTCTACTTACCTCATTATCATTTTTTCTGTCTCCCTTATGCTTTCACATTAAGGACAATATTTCATTTTGGGGGGGGGGGGGGGAGACAATTTGCATGTGCAATTGTGTGCTACCATCTGATGAGTTTTAATGTGATATTTGCATGTGATGTTTGCATATGTTTGGTAGTTTGGTCCATCCTTGGGAAAGAATTAGTGTTGAGCTCAGAGCATACTAGATTCCTTATTTGTGAACGTTACATGCTAAAATTTTTATTTTTGAGGGTATGGAACATGTAGCTGTAGTGCAATCAGAGTTTGAATCAAAAGGGAAATTTATCCATTTCACTTAGTCTCGACCAAGGGAAGGGTGTTGAAAGTTTTGCTACACACACTACACAAGTTAGAAGACTTAGAAAGACTACCTTAGATCATTTTTTGGTTGATATACACTTCAATTGTTGGGGACTCTAATGAACCATATCCTAATGGCTTAGAAAAAAGGAGGAAAGAGGAAAAGAAAAAAAAATGAGGAGAAACAAGCCAGGAATCAATTGAAAAAAAAAAACAATTCTGTATTGGAAAGGGCTACCTATTACCGGGGTCCTAACAAAACAAAAAAGTGGGTGCCTTTTAAAGTGTAGTAGTGTGAAAGCCACCATTGTACGTTCATACATTGGAAACGACTACCTGCTACCGGAGTCCTAACTAAACAAAAAAGTGGGTGCCTTTTAAAATGTAATAGTGTGAAAGTCGTTAATACGATGGTTTTGAAGTAGAGTAAGATCATGCGGTTGTCTCAGATTAATTGCTATGATTGAAACCATTAATGTCTATTAGTAATCAATCTTGGAATTCTAGCTTTATTCTCATGCACGTGAGCTTTGTTACACTCCATTACCTTGGTTGACTTACTAAAATGGTGTATAAATCTCTCAACTAACACTTAACTTGGGTTAATATGTTTCCTGTGTTTCTAAACTCATTAAGCATCTTTCATGGCATGTGATTTTCATGAGTATTGGAATTTTAGTTGCAACTCTCCTGATTTGATTGCATTCACATTATTTACTAAAGACTAGCAAAACGTTAGTTGGGGGGGGGGTGTGATTACGCATCAAAGTTACATAATTAAGAGTCTAAAATCATGCATTAAAGATTATAATTTTAATTAAATGACTATGCACATGGAAGCGTTGGGCAAAAGTCGTTTGTGAGAGACCCATGCATGCTAGTAGTCATGCATGCAAAGAAAATCATGATCTTGAGCCCATGAAGAGGTCATGCACAAGGAGTTGAAGACTGACCACAAGAAGAAGAGCTCGTGCATGCATGAGAAAGGTTGTGAGCATGAAGGGCTGGTCGTGAATTGGGTTTCAAAAGGAAGCTGAGCTGGTTCGTGGGCTACCAAAAAAGAATATGTGTAAGAACCTAACCCGATATAGGTGTATTAAATAAATGATAAAAGAGAAGGAAAATTTAAAAGGGTAACAATCAGCAGGGCTCATCGACGAGGCTTCTTTTCTCATCGACGAAGTTCCTTGTGCAGCTCAGCGACGAGTTTTAGTGGCTCGTTGACAAGGAAATACCAAGAGATTTTAGGAAATTCTGAAATCTCAAGCTCATTGACGAGGCCACCTTGGCGTCGACGAACTTCCTTCTGCGGCCCATCGACAAGGACGTCGTCTCATCAATGAGTCTGGCTGAGTCAACTTGCTTATAAATATCTTTTAACTTTGCTTAATGAAGAAGAAACTAAAAACCTTTCTCTCTCTCTCTTTTTAGAACTCGAACACACTCTTTCTCTCTCTCTCTCTCAGATTTTGGATCGTCGGTTACCGGAATCAACGATCTGGCGTTGCTACATGGATCAGGAGGAGAATCTCTTCGAGTATAGTGAATCGGAATTACGCTTTGGGGATTTTCAGGTTTTGACCCAAAATCGAGGTAAGGGTCCGATTTCATTTTCATTTTGGTAGATCTGTAGTAAATAGTGTTGTAAGGAAGTATTGTTCTTTGTTGTTTAGGTTTTGGTAACTCGGTTTGCAGTTTTGGAGCCGTAGAGTTCATATTTTGGTTTTTGGGTTAAGATAAGGGGTTTCTATTTATATCAGTTATTTTTGAAATTGGAATCAGTAAACATGTAGTTTACAATTGTATGTATGATTTGGCTACTTATTTGGGAAAATCTATTGGGTGAAAATACAGGATTTTCGAGTTACTGTTTTGGGAAAATTTGGGGGTTTCGGATATCATTCTATTTTGTTGGAAAATCGTATGTTTGTATAAAACTATAGTATTGAGATGACCGTACCTATATTTGCATTAAACTGTATCTCAAACTGAAAACGATATGATTTGTTGTATACCAAATAAGTGTGGAATGAACTGTTGTATGTAAAATGTTTTAGGTTTTGTAAAACAGCTGTGACGACTAATTACCGTAAGTCGAGTTGTATAGGAACATGAGTTCCAAAAATTGTTCCAGTAAAATTTAACACGTCTCGGCTAATTACCATGGGCAAATGACCGTGGGTGAGAGTGTCTGGCTCTATATCCGAGGGTATGAAATATCGCCCGTTTGTTTTGGCTGGTCACTTATGGGTGTGAGTGGACACTGTATTAGTAATGATATCGCTATGGGGGTTTGGTTATTGCAGGGTATCGAGTGCTTGAGTGTGACAACACTGACCGTATATTTGGTATTGTATGTACTAGAATTGGATAGTGAAAATACTGGAACTGTATTGTGTTATGTTTTATGTCGAAATAATACTTGTATGCCACACACTGATATAACCTGTTTTCTTCCTTACTGAGAGGTTCTCACCCCGAATATACAAATGTTTTTCAGGTCCTTCGAGTAGCCAAAACTAGCATCCTAGCATTCGGGAGCGTGGTTTTCGGTTAGCTACATATAGTACTTGAGTAAGTACTGATTTTGCAACCGGGTGGTCATTGTTGAGTTTTGTAGACACCCGGGTATGTATTGTATTTTGGAGCATAGACTCTAGTTATGTATAGACTCTGGTATGATACGTTGTATGTATTAGAAAGAACATTTCCACTGCATATTTGATGTGTATGTGATTGTGTTTAGGGTACGTGTACCCCACAGAGACGAACCCTCATTCAGTGTAGTATCATGTATGTTTTAAATGATACAGAGACATGTTAGGTTACTAAATTCACACTTGGGGCTCATTTGCGGGTTCGGGATGTGACAGCTTGGTATTAGAGCTAACCAGGTTGTTAGGTCTTGTAGACTTGGTTAGGCTTGAACATGTGTATATACCAGAGTATCAAATGTAGGAAATGGGTAGAGTAGGTCGAGGGTTGTCTTGTAGCTAGACGGGGACTCATTGGCAGTGTTCTGTGTTTTTCCTGGAATGACAATTTTAGTAAAATCACGGAAAACCATTGATGGTTTCGTGTCGGTGTGGTAGGATAGACCTGGACCCATGAGAGTTGTAGTTAACATGAATAGCTTTCAATGATTGTGTTAACTATGTATGATATAGGAATTCTAACCAATTCCTATCCTAATTTTTAGAATGGAGCCTAAGGATAACAATTTGGAAAGTGGTTCTGAGGGGACCGCGAGTGATGAGTCTCATTCTATGTCTCGAGGTTTGATGAGGCAAGTCATATGAGAGATCGGGCGAAGTGTTAAGAGACGTGAGCATTCTCCTACTGCCACTGGTTATACCATAGAGAGGTTCACCCATATGCACCCTCCGACGTTCACGGGAGGAGCTGATCCGATAGTAGCAGAAAACTGGGTGCAGAAGACCGAGAAGATATTGGAAGTTTTGCACTGCACTGGCTAGCAGAAGGTTCTCTATTCTACTTTTCAACTGGCAGGAGAAGCTGAAAGATCGTGGATGGTTGTGAGTCTGCTTGAGAAGCAGAGAACTGGTCCATCTAGTATGACTTGGAGTCGCTTTAAGGAGGTATTTTTTAAGAGATACTTCCTGGCTTCCACTCGTGATGCGAAGGTTGATAAGTTCACGAACCTGACTTTGGGGACCCTGACAGTGCAGAGATATGCTGCCAGATATATTGAACTATCTCGTTTTGCACCGTGTTTGATCTCGAACGAGTATGAGAAGACTCAGAGGTTTGAGAAGGGTCTGAGGAAGGACATTCGCATGCTTGTGGATATGTTGCAGATTCGAGAGTTCTCTATTCTGGTGGATAAAGCCACCATAGTTGAGCCTAAACTCCAGGGAGATGAGGTGGTACAAGAACAAAAGAAGAGACTAGTATCTTCTGGTTCTCAAAATGGTTCTTGGCAGGGACCATGGAAGAAGAAGAACTATGGTTCGGGTTATTGCCAGAATACTGAATAGCAGGGTTCTCAAGGGAATCCATCTTCCATGCAGTGCACCAGGTGCCGTAAATGGCATAATGGTGAATGCCAACTGTTTTGGGGTAACTGGTACAACTGTGGCAAATCGAGCCACATATCCCGAAACTATCAAGCATAGAGGAGCGATATGCCTGCACCGAGCTAGAACCGTGGAAGTAATCAGATGCCTTGGGGAAACTATCAGGAAAACATGGATTCGGTGAGGGTGTACTCTCTTACTCCATCAGATGCAAAACATGCAGGAAATATGCTGACAGGTACCATGTTATTGCTTTCGAATAGAGTAGTTGTCTTATTTGATTCGGGAGCAACCCATTCTTTTATATTTGCAAGTTTTGTGCAATTGTGTGGGGTTGAAACCCAAGTGATGGATGAGTGGTTGTTTGTGGCTACACCTATTAGGAGTGTAATGATCTGTAGTAAGATGTTAGGAAACTGCCCAGTGGTTATTCAGGGAAGGCTGCTGTCGAGGAACCTATTAGTGTACGACATGTGCGGATTTGACGTCATACTGGGGATGGATTGGTTATTCTCTAATTATGCTATGATTGATTGTCGTAGGAAGGTAGTAGTGTTCAGACTTCCTAGGGAGCAGGAGTATGAGTTCCTGGGATCGTGTGTGCGTTCGATGCCACAGATTATATCAACTATATAGGCGAGAAGGTTACTTTTGGACGGATGTCAGGGATACCTAGCTTGTGTGAAGGAACCACCTTGAGATGATTTGAAACTTGAAGATATCTGAGTGGTTAAATAATTTCCAGATGTATTCCCAAAAGACTTACCCGGTTTACCTCCTGATCGTGAGGTGGAGTTTGCTATTGAATTGCTTCCAAACAAGGCACCGATTTCTAAAGCTCCATACCGGATGGTTCTAGCTGAACTTAGAGAGTTGAAGGAGCATTTATAGGAACTACTGGATAAGGGCTTTATTAGACCTAGTGTTTCGCCCTGGGGAGCTCCAGTGTCATTCGTGAAGAAGAAAGACGGGTCAATTAGGATGTGCATTGATTATTGTGAGATCAACATGGTAACAGTGAAGAACAAATACCCGTTGCCTCGCATAGATGATCTATTTGACCAGCTGCAGGGAAAGCAAGTCTTTTCAAAGATCGATCTACGGTCAGGATATCATCAGGTGAGAATTAGGACTGAGGATGTTGTGAAAACTGCTTTTCGAACCAAATATGGTCACTACAAGTTCTTAGTTATGCCTTTCGGGTTTACTAATGCTCTGGCAGTATTTTTGGAACTAATGAATAAAGTTTTCCATGAATACCTGGATCAATTTGTAGTGGTATTCATCGACGATATTCTAGTATATTTTAAGAGTTCGGAAGAGCACGAAAACCATTTGAGGTTGGTACTTCAGGTACTACGGCAAAAGAAGTCGTATGCTAAACTGAAGAAATGCGAGTTCTGGCTGAATTAGATCCCTTTTCTAGGCCATGTCATGTCGAAGGGTGGTATCTCAGTTGATTCTGGTGAGATAGAAGTAGTGGTTGACTGGGTGAAACCAAAGAGTGTACAAAATGTTCAGAGTTTCCTAGGACTGGCTGGGTAATACCAGTGGTTCGAGGAGGGATTCTCTAAGTTTTCTAGCCCTCTGACAAGGTTAACGAGGAAGGGTGTGGGATTTGAATGGACTAACGAGTGCAAATAGAGTTTCTAGGAGTTGAAACACCAACTAGTCACTGCTCCGATTTTAACGATCCCATCCGGAGACGGTGGTTTTGTGATTTACAGCGACGCATCGTTGAAGGGTTTGGGGTGTGTGTTGATGCAACAGGGGAAAGTAATTGCTTATGCTTCTCGACAACTCAAGGAGTACGAGAAGAATTACCCCACACACGATCTGGAGTTGGTGGCAATAGTATATGCATTGAAGATCTGGAGACACTACTTGTATGGTGAACAGTGTGAGATCTTCACGGATTACAAGAGTCTCAAATACTTTTTTCACATTGAAGGAGTTGAACATGAGGCAGAGAAGGTGGCTTGAATTGATCAAGGACAACAATTGCACTATTAGCTATCAGTTGTGGAAAGCTCACGTGGTAGCCGATGTGTTGAGTTAAAAGTTAGAGCACGCATTAGTATCCGCAGTAGTAGGTCAACATCATATCAGACGGGATCTGGAAAGTCTTGGCGTGGAGTTGGTGGATGGTAATCATCAGGCTTTCATTGCTAGCTTGGTGATCCAGCCAACATTATTTGAGAGGATTAAAGTCGCGCGGGCTAATGATCCGAAGTTAGTCGAGGTTGTAAAGAAGATACAACAAGGGTTGGCTGCAGATTTTAACATCTCTGAGGGAAGTGTATTGAGGTTCGGAGACAAACTATGCATTCCGAATGACGGGGAGATAAGGAGGATGATTCTGGAATAGGTGCATCATTTTTTGTATACGGTACATCTTGGTAGTACAAAGATGTATCGAGCTTTCCGCGAATCTTTCTGGTTAAGTGGCATGAAATGGGATATTACTCGGTTCGTGGAGCAATGTCTGACGTGTCAGTAGGTGAAAGCTGAACATCAGAGGCCGGCAGGACCGTTGCAGCCATTGAGCATTTCGGAGTGGAAATAGGAGCATATCTCTATGAACTTTGTCACCGGATTGCCACTAGTGCTTCACAGGCAGAACACAATCTGGGTAATTGTAGACAGGTTGACTAAATCTGCTCATTTTGTACCGATGAAGGTTAGCTACTCTTTGAGTTGGCAAGCAGATCTATACGTGCAGGAGATAGTCAGAATGCATAGGGTACCGATGTCTATTGTTTCAGATCGAGACCCGAGGTTTACTTCTTGATTCTAGAAGAGCTTATAGGAAGCACTGGGGACGAAACTTACTTTCAGTACAACATTCCACCCCTAGACTTATGGACACTCAGAGAGGACGAAATAGATCTTGGAGGATATGTTACAGGCTTACGTGTTAGATTTCGGCCATAGTTGGATTCAGTTTCTACCGTTAGTGGAATTTTCTTATAACAATAGCTTCCAGGCTAGTATCGGGGTGGCACCGTTCGAGGCATTGTATGGTCGGAGGTTTCGGTCTCCCCTATATTGGGATGAGGTTGGTGAACGGGTGATATTGGGGTCCGAATTCGTACAACAAGCTTTTGAGAAGGTTAGATTGATCAGGGATAGAATTAACTCAGTTCAGAGTCAGCAGAAGAGTTACGTAGATGTTTGCCCCCATGAGTTGGAATTCGAGGTGGGGGGTAAGATATTCCTGAGGATCACTCCGATGAAAGGAGTGATGAGATTCGGGAAGAAGGGCAAGCTGAGCCCGAGGTATATCGGACCATTCGAGGTATTGGAACGAGTGGGTCCGGTGGCCTACAAGATTGCACTACCCCTAGTGCTCTCGAGGATCCATGATGTATTCCATGTATCCATGTTGAGAAGGTACATGTCAAATCCTTTGCATGTGATTAGTTACAAATCCTTAAAAATTGGGGATGTTTTGGCGTATGAGAAGATGTCTGTTCAAATTTTGTTCAAATTTTGAACCATAAAGTTCAGAAGCTGCGTACCAAGGAGATACCATTAGTGAAGCTGCTGTGACAGAATCATGCGATTGAGAAAGCTTCTTGGGAGTTAGAGACGGAAATAAGCCGAAAATATCCATAGTTGTTCTGAACAGTAGTTTTGGTAGCAGGATCGGCATTGGTATGAAGGTAATATTCTGTTATCGTAGTAATGATGTATGGTTAGTCTCTAGGAGAGTATGCAATATTGTGAGCACCCGAGACAGAGTATGTATGTAGCCACGGTATTCCTCCGCCATAAGTGAGGGTATGCATGTATTTGGGACGGAGCTGCTCTGTGGGTGGCCGCCGGCTCTTTCTAGAGTTGGGTATGCGTTTGGGTATGTTGTTGAGCTGGTAAATGAGAGATTACAAATTTTGAGGATGAAATTTTGTAGGGAGGGGAGGTCGTAAGAATCCGACCCGAGATATGTGTATTGAATAAATAAGAAAAGAGAAGGAAAATTTAAAAGGGTAAAAATCAGCAGAGCTCGTAAATGAAGCTTCTTTTCTCATCAACAAAGTTCCTTGTGCAGCTCGGTAACGAGATTCAGTGGCTCATTGATGAGGAAATACTTGGGAAATTCTAAAATCTCAGGCTTGTCGACGAGGCCACCTTGGCGTCGACAAACTTCCTTCTATGGCCCGTCGACGAGGACGCCGTCTCGTCGACAAGTCTGGCCTAGTCAACTTGCTTATAAATATCTTTTAACTTTGCTTAATGAAGAAGAAACCAAAAACCTCTCTCTCTCTCTCTCTCTCTCTCTCTCTCTAGGATTTCGGATCGTCGGTTGTCGGAATCAACAATCTGACGTTGCTACATGGATGAGGAGGAAATTCTCTTCAAGTATAATGGATCGGAATTACGTTTCGGAGATTTTCAGGTTTTGACCAAAAGTTGAGGTAAGAGTCCGATTTCATTTTCGTTTTGGTAGATCTGTAGAGAATAGTGTTGTAAGGAAGTATTGTTCTTCATTGTTTAGGTTTTGGTACCTCAATTTACAGTTTTGGAGCCGCAGAGTTCGTATTTTGGTTTTCGGGTTAAGGTAAGGGAATTCTGTTTATATCAGTTATTTTTGAAATCGGAATCGGTAAACATATAGTTTACGATTGTATGTATGATTTGGCTACTTATTTGGGAAAATCTATCGGGTGAAAATATGGAATTTTCGGGTTACTATTTTGGAAAAATTTGGGGGTTTTGGATATCATCTCTATTTTGTTGGAAAATCGTATGTTTGTATAAAACTGTAGTATTGAGATGACCGTACCTATATTTGCATTAAACTGTGTCTCAAACTGAAAACAATATGATTTATTGTATACCAAATAAGTGTGGAATGAACTGCTGTATGTAAAATGTTGCAAGTTTTGTAAAACAGCTGTGACGACTAATTACCGTAAGCTGAGATGTATAGGAACAAGAGTTCCAAAAATTGTTCCAGGTTTTTTGAAATTTGCCACATCTCGGCTAATTACCTTGGTGGGGGGGGGGGGGGGGGCAGCTTTTGTAAGGGTTTGGTAATGTGTGCTTTGGAGTTTTTTTATGTTTTTGTTTTCTTCTAGCCGCAGCCACAAAGGAGTTTGTTGTGAGAGCAGAACCTGCATTGGAGCATAACCAAAAGAAAAGGAGACAAAGGATGTTGTGTAGCATCTTTGAAAAAAAAACTCTCTCTCTCTCTCTCTCTCTCTCTCTCTCTCTCTCTCTCTCTCGTTACTTTTTAATCTTTGTTTAAATTTTGTTAATGTTAATTTCAGTTTTTTTTTTATTTAAAAGTCTTTCTTTGGAATTTTTATTTATTTTTAAGTTCAGTTAATTTAAAATCCTAGTTATTATTGTGTTTTAGTTTATTATTTTCCATTTAAGTTGTTAAAGTGTTGATTTCATCGTTGGGTTTAGTTTTGTTAATATGTTAATGAAATTTAGGTTTTTTTTTTTTTTTTTTGAATCAATTATAGTATTAAGCTTAATTTTTGTTCAAGTTATTGGTTGGGTTAAGTTTATTTTTTGAGTTGATGTTTAATTGAGAATTTCATGGTTGAATGTTTAAGTTGAGTAATAGAGTTTTGGTCTTTGAGCTTTTGTCCGAAATTTCAAACGTAGGATCTATTCCCTGTTTGAATGTTTAAACTATGATTGTGTTCTGCATTTAATTTTGTTATCATTTATCTTCTTATGTGGATGAGTCTGTCATAATCCCAAAAAAAAATGTAGAATAATAATAATGGTCATTTAGTTAGTATCAAAATGAAAGTGTTTCTCTGTTAGGATCCTTACTTTCATGTTTGATGCATAAGAAAGACCTTATTTAAGCGAGTGTTCAAAGACCATTGCGACTCAGTCGCTCCTTGGAGGTTGACCTAGTCAAAATGAAATTTCATAAGATAAATAAGGTAGACACTGTTTGCATACGTAAATAAGTACATATACATAAAATAATGTTTTGACTGACATAATTTATAGAAATATATGATAAAATAATAATAATATAGGTATCCTATGCCCACAAGACGGTGTGGGGCCCACATGAGCCTCGAAACCGTGTGGGGGTCCACATGAATCTCGAAACTGTGTAGGGCTCATAAAACCGTATGAGAACTATTAGAGTTACGCAGGACCCACTTGGGTCTCAAAGTTTTGTGGAGCCCACAAGACCTTGTGGGGCCCACATAAGTTTTCAAAATTCGAACTTAATTCTTTTTCAAAAAAAAAAATACTAAAACATAGCTTAAAAATAATAACAATGATAATAATAATGATTTTTTAAAAAATTAATTAATTAATTAAGTAAATTAATTAAAAATGAATTAAATGGAAGTGTGGGCAAGCACTCTCATTTCCCCCACATGATCCTCATCCCCATCTCATACTTAGCCCATAACTAACTCATCCTATGTCCATTTCTTAATTTTAAAAAAATTATAATTTCACCCCTCTCCTCACACTTTTATAAATTTCATTTTCTTCTCCAAAATTTTCCTATAAATAGGAAGCTCTTAACCTTCATTTTTTACAAAAAAAATTTAAAGGAAGAAAATGATTAGTGAGTGAAAGAATTTGTGGTGGAGGGAGAATTTTTGTTATAATTAAATTCTCACTCACCCACTCTTTCCAATCTCATTTTATAGAGATATTCGTTGTGTTCGTAGCACAGGGTAAAGGAAGAGGTAAGTAAATTTGATTATGTTAGATTTTCATTAAAAATTTATACCCAAGTTTATTTGTAAGTAAATTTCAATTATGTTAGTTAGTTTGATAAAATTCTCCTGAGTTTATTTTTACGCATATGTAATTATACCAGTTTTATCTTCAATATACTTGCATTTATTTTTGAGTTAAGAAATGTTCTAAACCTCTCAGGTATTTTACAACATTAATTTCTATTTAAGAAAATATTTTTTAACATGAAAATTGTGTGGCATGAGTTTATTTTTACGTTACATATTGTATGAAAATATGAGTAAAGATGACATGAGTTTATTTTGACGTTGCGTATTTCATGAAAATATGAATAAAAATGAGTCTTTCATGATATATTTTAATTGTATAAATTACATAATAAGATGTTTTTAAAATTCCTTATGGCTCAGACGATACAGAAAATTACGAATGCTCGGTACCGTAGCTTAAAGTTTAAACGGATCATAGTGCACTCACACTGTTTACAGAGTGGTTATGTATGGTACTGGATTTCTCCTGAGTGCACACCCGGTTTCGAACCAGGACTTAATAAGGAAAATCTCACTTAATAAGGATGTACGTTAATTTAGTTTGGTCAGCCAGTCAGCTAAGTCCAGTTTTCAGACCGTACAACCCAGTCATGGGGGTAAACATGACTTACGGCTAACAGACCTAAGGGTGATTTTTACAATATATGTTTATGCATATTTAATTACGTGTATAGAGTTATTGATGATTTGAAGGAAAAGTATATGTTTATATGAAAATGGTCATTCTTGTGCCTAAATGATGATCTAAAGGAAACGTATAAAAAAAAGTATATATATATATATATATATATGTACATAATTAAATATTTTTATAGCTTTAACGTTAAAAGTTTCATTTAATAGTCACAGTATATAGTTATTAAATTTTACTGTTATAGTTGATGGTAAAAGTTTTATGCAGAAATTTTTGAATTTATATTTATTTTAGAAGCAGTTTTGAAGTTATAGTATTAAATATTATTTTTTGAAATTTTAAAAGCTCATTTTGGCCACACACTAATAATAGTCTTATTTACTTACTGAGTGTCGTCTCACCTCAATCATATTTGTACATTTCAAATAACTCTGAAAGGCATATCAGAAATCAGGCATAGCAAGCATGCGGGTGGGGATAGAAAAATAAAGATTGATTAGAAATATTACTATAATGCTAGATGATTATGCATTGTGCAATTTTTCTTCTTTTGAATAAACGATTGTAATACGGTTAATTAGCGCTCTGGTTTAATAATAATTGAGTTTATTTACTTTTACTGTAAATCAATGGTAAAAAGTTAATATCTCAGATCCTTCAGGGTTGGGGTATTACATTTGGTATCAGAGAAATAGGTTATAGGTTCTGTAGACTTTAGGAAATAATTTTACCAAAGCATAGACATAAATCATGATATGGGTAAGATCGAGTAAACTAGGATATTTTCCTTTTTCCTATAACCTTGATTAAACTTTGAAGATAAGGTTATGATTTTAAAATAACTCTAGTCCTTTCCCTCAAAATGGACCCGAAGAACAACAACGTGAGTGTTGAAGGAAACGAGAATAATATGGAGACTTGCAATGGAGAAGACATCAATGCTACTGCGGTGTTGTGTGATATGACACAAGTCATGGTAGAAATTTTGCGGAACTCCAAGAAATGGAATGGTCCACCAACCCATGAAGGTTGTATGGTTGAACAGTTCAATCGAATGCACCCTCCGACTTTTGAGGGAAAAAGCTAATCCAATTGCTGCAGAAGATTGGATGCAAGTAATGGAAGAAATACTACGAGTCCTTCATTGCACGGATGAACAAAAGGTATTATATTCTGCCTATAAAATGACTGGTGATGCCAAACGCTGGTGGAACTCAAAAAAGTTACTCCTAAAGGAAGGACCAAATCCAACAATCCTTATGTGGGAACGTTTTAAGGAAGTCTTCTTTGAACGATTTTTCCCCAAAACCACCAGAGATGCTAAGGCCAAGGAGTTTTTGGAGTTAAAATAAGGAAATATGAACGTACAACAATATGCAGCAAAATTCATTGAATTATCTCGATTTGCATCATATTTGGTTCCAGACGAATCAAAGAAAGCTAAAAATTTTGAAGAAGGCTTGAACTCAAGGATTTATGAAATGGTAGCAGTATTTGAGGTCGAAGACTTCTCCAAATCGGTAAACAAAGCAACGAAGGCAAAAGAAAGTCTACAAAGGAGTGCGGAAATATTTGACCAAAGAAAGAGGCCCATGCCTCAAGGGTTTCACTCTATTAGAAATCAAGGACCTTGGAAAATGAGCAACAGCAACAACAACAATAATATGGGTCAAGGGAAAACAATGAGAAATCCAATTAATGCACAAAGCATCCTTTGTCCAAAATGCAACAAAATATATGGGGGTGAGTGTCAGATCGCATTAGGGGTCTATTATCAGTGCTGTAAACCTGGTCACATGCAATGAGAATGCCCACAAAACAACTCCTACGACCCAAATCAACAAAGAGGAGGCAACCAGGCACCTCGAAATAATAATCAACAAAACACTACTTAGGCTCGTGTCTATGCCCTCACTCCAGGAGATGCAAAAAATACTAATGATGTGGTGACAAGTATTATTTCCATATTCTCCAAGAAAGCAGTAGTATTATTTGATTCTGGAGCCACATACTCCTTTATATCTACAGCTTATGTTAAAATATGTGGGGTAGAGACTCAGCCATTAGAAATCGAGTTATTTGTGGTTACACCAATGGGAACCTTGGTAGTATGAAGAAAAATACTTAAACGTTACCCAATTTTTGTTGATGGAAGAATACTACCGGCTAACTTGGTAGTATTTAGTATGCACAGGTTTGATGTAATTCTTGGGATGGACTGGCTAGCTTCTAACTATGCTAGTATAAATTGAAATAATAAGGAGGTGGTGTTTAGATATTCTGAAGAGAAAGAATACAAGTTCAATGGAACTCGTGTATGCCCTTCACCACAAATATTGTCGGCTATCCAGGCAAAGAGATTACTCTTAAATGGATGTCAGGGGCACCTAGCATGCGTGGTGAAGGCACCAAGGGAAGAATTAAAGCTTGAGGGTATCCCAATAGTAAGGGAATTCTCAGATGTATTCCCTGAGGACTTACCTGGGCTACCTCCTAACTGCGAAATCGAGTTTGTTATCGACCTACTACCAAGGACAACACTGATATCCAAAGCTCCATATAGAATGGCACCGGTAGAATTGAAAGAACTGAAGGAACAATTACAAGAGTTGTTGGACAAAGGATTCATCAGACTCAGCGTGTTACCATGGGGAGCGCCGGTACTATTCATTAAAAAGAAAGACAGATCGATGAGAATGTGTATTGATTATTGGGAAATAAATAAAGTAACAATTAAGAACAAGTAACCAATACCTTGCATAGATGACTTTTGATCAACTACAAGGAATACAAGTCTTCTCTAAAATTGACCTCCGATCAGGGTACCATCAAGTGAAAATCAATTCAGAAGATGTTCCAAAGACTGCATTTCGAAAGAGATATGGTCACTATGAATTCTTAGTCATGCCATTTGGACTGACCAATGCTCCTACTGCATTTATGGACCTTATGAATAGGGTCTTTCATGAATATCTAGATCAACTTGTGGTGGTCTTCATTGATGATCTTTTGATTTATTCAAAAAGCCCCCAAGAACATTAGAACCATTTGAGGCTAGTACTCAAAGTACTAAGAGAAAAGAAACTTTATGCCAAACTTAAGAAATGTGAGTTCTGGCTAGAAAGAGTAGCATTCGTAGAGCACATGATATCTAAGGATGGTATTTCTGTGGATCCAAGTAAAATAGAAGCAGTAGTAGATTGGGTGAGACCGAAGAATATTCATGAGATCAAGAGTTTCTTAGGTCTGGCAGGATATTATCGCCGATTTGTGGAAGTGTTTTATAAAATATTTGGTCCTCTGACGAGGTTAACAAGAAAGAATGTGAAGTATGAGTGGACTGATGAATGTGAGCAAAGCTTTCAAGAATTAAAGCAACGACTCATCACTGCCCCATTGCTGACAATTCCATCAGGAGAAGATAGTTTTGTAATTTATAGTGATGCATCTCGGAAAGGGCTCAAGTGTGTATTAATGCAACAGGGGAAGGTCATTGCATATGCTTCTCGACAACTCAAGTAGTACGAGAAGAATTATCCAACACACGATTTGGAACTGGCAACCGTGGTATTCGCACTAAAGATCTGGAGACACTATCTGTATGGTGAAAGGTGTGAGATTTTAACAGACCATAAAAGTCTCAAGTACTTCTTCACGCAAAAGGAATTAAACATGAGACAGAGAAGATGGTTAGAAATAATTAAATATTATGATTGCACCATCAACTACCACCCGGGAAAAGCCAAGGTGGTAGCAGATGCATTAAGTCGAAAGTCATTGAATGCATCAGTCTCAGCAATGGTGACCCAACATCAAATCATGATGGACCTAGAAAGATTTAGTGTGGAAATAGTGGAGGGATATCATTAAGCTCTCATTGCTAATTTGGTAATCCAACAGACCTTACTGGAAAAGATTAAGGTTGCACAGATGGAAGATGCAGAGCTAGTGAAGATTATGGGTAAGGTACAGAGTGGACTGAACGAAGACTTTAACATCTCTAATGATGGAGTTTTGAGATTCCAAACTAGATTGTGTGTGCCCAATGACCAAGATATCAAAAGAACAATCTTGGAAGAAGCTCATCGATCTCTTTATACAGTGCATTCGGGAAGCACGAAGATGTATCAAGACTTGAGAGAGTCCTTTTGGTGGAATAACATGAAAAGGGAGATTGCACAATTCTTGGAACAGTGTCTTACTTGTCAGTAAGTAAAGACTGAACATCAGAGACCAGCAGGACCACTACAACCACTCCACATTTCTAAGTGGAAATGGGAGCACATCTCCATGGATTTTGTAATTGAACTACGTCCAGCACGCCATGGACAGAACGCTGTTTCGGTGGTTGTTGATCGTCTAATGAAAACTACTCACTTTATTCCAACCAAAGTTAACTACTCTATAACCAAGCTTGCAGAGCTGTATGTTCAAGAGATAGTTAGACTACATGGCGTGCCCATGTCTATTGTATCATATCAAGATCCACGATTTACATCACAATTCTGGAAGAGTTCACAAAGAGCCTTGGGATCCCGACTTACTTTCAGCACAACATTTCATCCTCAAACTGATGGACAATCGGAGAGAACCATTTAGATATTGGAGGATATGTTAAGAACTTGTGTACTGGATTTCAGAGGAAGTTGGATTTAGTATTTGCCGTTAGTTGAGTTCGCCTATAACAACAGTTATCAGTTCAGCATAGAGATGGCAACGTATGAAGCGTCGTATGGTCGAAAGTGCCGATCCCCATTATATTGGGATGAGGTGGGCAAACGATGAATTTTAGGTCCCGAGATTATACAAAGGACATCCGAGTAAATTAAGCTTATCTGGGACAAAAAAAAATCGCTCAAAGTCGGTAAAGGAGCTATGCGAATACCCGCTGGCGTGAGTTGGAGTTTGAAGTGGGGGATAATATATTTTTAAAAGTCACTCCAATGAAAAGAATCATGAGTTTTGGGAAAAAGGGCAAACTAAGCCCCAGGTATATTAGACCATTCGAGGTATTGGAGAAGATTGGTTCAGTCGCTTACAGAATTGCCCTACCTCCTGCTCTATCAAGAATTCATGATGTATTCCATGTCTCAATGTTAAAGAAGTATGTTCCAGACCCTTATCATGTGGCAAGTTATGAGTCATTAAAAGTTAGTGACACTATCATATGAAGAAGTACTAATCCTGATTTTAGACAAGAAGGATCACGAATTACGCACAAAGAAGATTTCCTTGGTAAAAGTGCTCTGGCACAACCATGACATTGAGGAAGCATCTTGGGAACTAGAAGCATAAATATGCCAGAAATACCCACATCTTTTCGACGATAGCAGGATCGGTTAAAAGCACAACATTATACAAGGTGCTCATTTTAATTTTAGTAAATTTCGAGAACGAATTTTTTATAAGGAGGGGAGGATGTAATAACCCCAAAAAAAATGTAGAATAATAATAATGGTCATTTAGTTAGTATCAAAACAAAAGTATTTCTCTGTTAGGATCCTTGATTCCATGTGTGATGCCTAAGAAAAACCTTGTCTAAGCAAGTGCTCAGAGACCATTGCGCCTCAGTCGCTCCCTGGAGGTCAGCCTGGTCAAAATGGAATTTCATTGGATAAATAGGGTAAACACTGTTTGTATACGTAAATAAGTACATATACATAAAATAATATTTTGACTGGCATAATTTGTAGAAATATATGATAAAATGATAATCATATAAGTATCATATGCGGGGCCCACAAGACCGTGTGGGGCCCACATAAGCCCCGAAGCCATGTAGGGGTCTACATGAGTCTCGAAGCTATGTGGGGCTCATAAAACCGTACGAGGACTACTAGAGTTACATAGGACCCACTTGAGTCTCAAAGTTGTGTGGGACCCACAACACCATGTGAAATAAAAAAAAATACTAAAACATAACTTAAAAACAATAACAATGATAATAATAATGATTTAAAAAAAATTAAAAAATTAATTAATTAATTAATTAATTAACTAAATTAATTAAAAATTAATTAAATGGGAATGTGGGCAAGCACTCCCATTTCCCCCACATGATCCCCATCCCCATCCCATAGTTAACCCATACTTAGCCCATCCCATGCCCATTTCTTAATTTTAAAAAAATTATAATTTCACCCCACAAGAAGAACTCTTACAATCTCAGAATTTATCAAAGGAATGAAAGTTTGAGAGTGTTTGGCCAAAAGATGTATTTTCAAAAGAGAGGATATTTTGGCTAATCACTTTGCTAATCTATTCTTAATCTTGCAAATGAAGTCATATTTATAGCCAGGGGTAAAAATATAACTGTTTGGGATATGATGGGAATAATTAAAAAAGTCCCAAATGATTAAAATGCAGTTAGCTTGAAATAACCCTGTTTACCCGCGGTTAAACTATTTTTATCCGGGCAAGGTTCAGGTGGCTGAACCTTGGTTCGATCACCCAACCTAACTCAGTAACAAAAGGTGTTCGACGCAGTTCGGTCACCCGGATGGTGCTTCGGCAGCCCGAATTAAAGTCAGTAGCATTTGTTCGTGACTTCAGGTGCCCGGTCCAATGTTCGGTGGCCCAGGGGCCTTTTTGAACTAAAACAGTTGGTCACTCGAGTTGGTGAATTTTCCCTTTCGAGGCGTTCGGGCGCTTGAGAAAGATAAGCACATTAAAAGTTCGCTCGCTTGAGAGCCCTAGTCAACTGTTGACTTGACCACATTTTGGGCGCCCGAGGAGTTTTGTACTCCAAGGGTTCGGTCGCCCGAGCTCTCTCGAGTTGCTTAGAAATATTCAATTTAAGCACAAATTTAATATTCATATATATTATATGATATGTGTGTGAGTATTGGGATCTATAGTCATACTAGGATCTTTACTGAGGCCATTTTTGAGATAGTCCCAAAAATTCGGCATCGGTTCGGTCGACCGAAGAGTGCCCTAAGGTCATTCAACCCCTATGGTCATTTTGAGCTCACCATATATCCAATATGCATGATGTGCAGGTAATAAAAATACAGACCACATCCTAAGTTACTATTATAGACTCATATTACAAATATTGAATTTACAATTACAAATTTAAAGGTCTTTAGGGTCTTCATGCTTTGCTTTCATGTGCTATCAATTTGATCTTCCTAATATGATCCTGCACACAAACTTGGCAAACGTTAAATACCAAGAGTATTTGTCATTATCAAAACTGGGTGTGACCCATGAGGTCAATAGTATAAATTACATAATAAGATGTTTTTAAAACCCATTATGACTCAGATGATACAGAAAATTACGAATGCTTACCGTAGCTTAAAGTTTAAATGGATTAGAGTGCACCCACACTGTTTACAGAGTGATTATGTATGGTAGTGGATTTCTCTTGAGTGCACACCTGGTTCCGAATCAGGATTTAATAAGGAAAATCTCACTTAATGATGATGTACGTTGATTTAGTTTGGTCGGTCAGCCAACTAAGTCCAGTCTTTGGACCGCACAACTCAGTCATGGGGGTAAACATGACTTACGACTAACAGGCCTAAGGGTGGTTTTTACAATATATGTTTATACATATTTAATTACGTGTACAAAGTTATTGATGAATTGAAGGAAAAATATATGTTTATATGAAAATGGTCATTTTTGTGCCTAAATGATGATCTAAAGGAAAAGTATAAGAAAAAGTATATATATAAATATATATATATATATATATATATGTATATAATTAAATATTTTTACAGTTTTAAAGTTAAAAGTTTAATTTAACAGTCACAGTATATGGTTATTAAATTTAACTGTTATAGTTTATGGTAAAAGTTTACATAGAAATTTTTAAATTTATATTTATTTTAGAAGTAGTTTTGAAGTTATAATATTAAATATTATTTTATGAAATTTTAAAAACTCATTTTGACCACACACTAATAATAATCTTATTATTTACTGAGTGTCGTTCACCCCAATCATATTTTACATTTCAGATAAGTCTGAAGGGCATATCGAAAATCAGACATAACAAGCATGTGGGTGGGGATAGAAAAATAAATATTGATTAGAAATATTAGTATGATGCTAGATGATTATGCATTGTGTAATTTTTCTTTTTTTGAATAAATGATTGTAATACAGTTAATTAGCGCTTTGATTTAATAATAATTGAGTTTATTTACTTCCTCTGTAAATCAATGGTAAAAAATAAATATTCCAGATCCTTCGGGTTTGAGGTATTACAGAGTCATTGAGTAAGAAATATTAATTGTGTTAATTTATTTATCATACCTATTTTTTGTCATTAATTTTATGCATGTGTTATCCATAGTTTATATTTTGTTTCATTTTAATTTCGTCACAATCTTAAAAACCCCAGGAACTGAATCTAAACTATATTTAGTAAAATTTATTTTCTTATTTTCTTTTTCTATTTTACGCAAGTTTGAAACCGATCTGCACTCCCTAATGAGACGATCTGACCTTTGGGCTAAATATTACATGATAGAACTCCTATACTTGGGATAGCCTTCGTGTTGCTCATTTTTAGAGTGAGTCGGCATACAACACCAGAATGACAAATTTACACCTGAGTGGTGGTCTAATAGTGCACATGGACCCACCGTGATTTTGTTGGTCTTCTGAATTGAAACTTCCTGCAATAAGAATAACGTCATCTCTACCCTAAGTTTGTTGCTCCACCTCCATCACATGCCCATTCATATTGTGATTTTGTTGACCCGAGATAGAACTCCCTGCATTTCTGCCCTGAGTCCCCAACTCCACCTGAATTACATGTCTGTCGGTGCCATAGTTTTCTGGCATTTGTTTCTCTTCCTATACCTAAGTACGCTCCCCTATGGCTTTATCTCCAAAAGTCATGTCCTCCATCGGCCCTTTGTTTTCCATAGAATTACCCATCTTGCACCCAACTTTCTTATACCCTAGAAAGATGTACTATCTGGACATAATACCAAGCCTAGATCTTTCATAACTAGAATAGTGCACGAGTGGACATCGACTCATAATTGAGTAGTTTATAGAAAAACTTGCCCACAATTTACCTACAACTCTCTCATCTAGCGATACCTTTGGCGATCGGTCACATGATAAATGTGTCGTACTCACTGACTTCACCAAGAAGTATCTTGCAAGCCCTGCATATAACCTGTCATGATCACAAAACTTCTTGAACAAAACCAACGTACTTAGTCCCAATATCCAACTTGAGGATCTCTCTCCCGGTCTAGTACTCCACCTCAACCACAAGTTTAACATGGTAAACACATCAACATCAGGCTTGTGCCACATGAGATAAACGAAGACCTTTCATGATACACCCACGAAAAATATATGTATGCTATCCTCACTGATCCCCAAATATCTAAATACATGTAGTCATCCATATGCCTTAGTTGCATATACCACAGATTATTTGACTCAGATTCTACAACTACAACTCCACTTACAACCGTAATACCTTGAAGTGCATAAATATTTCCTGCTACCTTTTTTTCCTTTCATCACTATCGAGTCACCTTTACACACTTTTATTTCCCCACTTTCAAACTTGTAACTATACTCATTACAATCTAAAGTGCCCAATGAAATAACATTCTTCCTTAGACCTGATACATATCTTACATCACATATGGTTCTCACAACACTATCATACATTTTGATTTGGACATTTTCAATACCAAGTATTTTGCATGAAATATCATTTCCCATCAACACACAACCATTATTAACTAACCTGTAGGTGTTGAACCATTTTATATTTGTTGTCATGTGATAAGAGCATCTGGTATCTAGGATCCAAAAATGATCCACGAAGCACTCTGAACCCAATGAAACACATAGCATATCCCTATCACTACATTCTGAATCTTCCTCCACTACATTTGCAGATTTTGACGAACCCTTAGACATATATCAACTTTCTAGTTTTTGCCAAACTAATGTCGAAGAATCCTCATCCATGACATGATACAACATGTCATCAGCCAAACATTGATGGATGGCTGATACTGTCGTTGCCCCCAATTCATTCCAAGTTTCTTCATACATACTATCCTATTGAATTTTGTATAAGACCTTCACCATGCCTTGCTGCACCAAAATATCCTTTAACCTTCTCTGCCACAAATAGAAATTCTCAGTTCCATCAAACTTGACAACGTCAAATTTCGCATATGAAGATGCATAGGCCATTACAACAATACTTTGATATCAATTGTTATGTAAAAAACCCCAAATATGCACAATAGAATATATATATATATATATATATATATATGTATATATATTTGTTTAAAAGATTAAACACACACTGCAGCAATCTAATGGTGAATATATAGAACAATCCACAACTACAACAAGTAAATTAAAGCAATAACAATCACAAAGACATAGAGAATTACGTGGTTCGGCAATGCCTACATCAACGGGAGCAAACGATAACGATTCACTATATTCTTGTGTAAATTACAAGAGCAATACAAGAATCCTCTCAATTCTCTCTCAACCACACTAGACTCACTTGGCATTCTATATACAACGTATTCTATGTATATATATAAGCCTCCTTGTAGGTTTCCCCCTGAAACCCAACCAAAATAACGTCCAAATATTCAAAATTCAAAATCTGCGTAGGTTGTCCTGAGCCAAATCATCAACTATTTCAGATAGAATGTAAATTGTTTAAATTCTAGAGTCAACTCGTCGACTATTTCTGCCAAATAGTCATGTTGGCCTAACAAGGCTTAAGAATCTTATTTTGATGAAAACAAATCAAGAGAATTTAACATATTTGGCCAAGTGATGATGTTTTAGGATTCAAGTGTTTTTAATAAAAGGTTCAAGATCACATGTGCTTGATGAAGTACATTAAAAGCTTGGACTCAAAGATAGAATATCTAATAAAGTTAAAGTGTATTGAAGAAAGAAGTCAAGATAAACTCAAAGAATGGAAGAAAAAGCATGAAAACTTTGTGTTTAGAATGTATAAGTCTTAAGAAGTCTCATGTAAGTACTTCATTAATTTCAATATAAATGGTTGAAGCTTTTAGGAACCATTATTGACTTAGAGGCCAATTTTAAAAAACCCCGGAAAATGTTTTTAAATAAGTCTCATTTAAGTTTTTTCAAGATCAAATGGATAAAGTATTGAAAATCAAATAATGTTGAAAAGTTGTAAGTTCAGGCGACTGACATTATTAGATTAGTTCACTGATATTTTTATACTGAAATAATTGAGCAAACATAATAGAATCAGGCGACTGACCTCATAAGCTCAGGCGACTAACCCCAGTTTGTGTTTTAAAACTTGCTGAATTATAAAGGATTAGACGACTGACCCTGTGAATCACAGTCGACTGACCTTCGTATTTTCAAATTTAAAACAATGAGGGAAAGTTTCCAAAACTGATTACTTGGCCCCCAAACTTTATGAAATTTTGGGAAACACTCTAAGTAACTTGGGGAATATGAAAATTAACTTTTTCTATATATAAATACATGAAAAACCTAAAGATCAAATATAACTATAAGCAGCAATCAATCTAAATTCTTTCTACTCTTCAACGCTTGAACCATTATTGACTTAGAGGCCAATTTTAAAAAACCCCGGAAAATGTTTTTAAATAAGTCTCATTTAAGTTTTTTCAAGATCAAATGGATAAAGTATTGAAAATCAAATAATGTTGAAAAGTTGTAAGTTCAGGCGACTGACATTATTAGATTAGTTCACTGATATTTTTATACTGAAATAATTGAGCAAACATAATAGAATCAGGCGACTGACCTCATAAGCTCAGGCGACTAACCCCAGTTTGTGTTTTAAAACTTGCTGAATTATAAAGGATTAGACGACTGACCCTGTGAATCACAGTCGACTGACCTTCGTATTTTCAAATTTAAAACAATGAGGGAAAGTTTCCAAAACTGATTACTTGGCCCCCAAACTTTATGAAATTTTGGGAAACACTCTAAGTAACTTGGGGAATATGAAAATTAACTTTTTCTATATATAAATACATGAAAAACCTAAAGATCAAATATAACTATAAGCAGCAATCAATCTAAATTCTTTCTACTCTTCAACGCTATGATGCTAATATTTTTGCTGAAGTACCTGTTGTGTTCTTGCTGATAAAAGTTCACAGTTCTTTGATATTTCACTAAAATTTTTAATCGACAGTGATATTTACTCAAGCTCCATCTTTTTATATTGATTATTGATTGAAGTATATTGGTATTCAAATGTACTAATCTGCTTTTGTTGAGAGTTCTTCTTGTACACAAGTTGTTTCTTGTTTCTCTAGTTATTTTTTGATGATTCAAGGTCGTTGAATCGTTGGCTAATGAGAAAGGGTATTCTTGTTAGAGAGGGGTCTCCACCTGATACTAAGTGGTTATAACTTTGTCTGGAAGAAAGTTGGAAAGGAAATCCTTATAGTGGTTTCTTAAGGCAAGGACGTAGGCTGCTCACCGAACCTTATAAAAATCCAGTGTTATTCTCCTTCTTCCCTAAATCTATTTAAATTTCTACAAACATATTAACTACGTGGTTGTTTTAAATATTTACTAAAAGTTTTTGAAAACTAATTTGAATCAAGGAGTTTGATTGGATTAAATTTTCTGTTAAACCTTGAAAGCTGAAATTGTTGAATACACAGTCGATTTAAATGTTGTGTGATTATCTCATCTATTTTACAAGACACTTCAGATTAATTTACTAGAACTATTCATTAAAGTTATCATTGTTCATTATTGAGAAGAAAAATTAATTCTGAAATTCTTATCTATTGAAGTACTGCAAATTAAATTGGTAACATCATATTTACATTACAAAAATTATTAATTAATATAAATAAGGTTGCTAGCTTGTGTGTATTCCTAAGAGGGGGGTGAATTGGAATTTTAAAATTTATTCTTAGGTTTAGCTAATCTAACAGCAGTATATTCGCAACCTAGGGTCTATCTATGTAGTTCCAAATGCGCAGATAAATATAACGTTTGGAAAGTAAGTAATGTGCGACATTCACAATATAACATACATGTGCGATAAATAAATTACGAGAAAATAAAATGCATGCACGATATGTTATTAGGGTTCAGCCAACTGTGCCTATGTCCCCGCCTTTAGCTTGCAAGCTCGAGGGTTCCACTAAAGGCTCACTTAACGGGTGGAGCGGCACCGGTTACAACTAGGTCAATTCAAGGGGTTGATCTCAACCAACATGCCTTACCAGGATGACGCACTTAACTTTCCTAACCAGGTTTAAGCTAGTTCGGGACTATTCATCAAGACTAGTCTCCCTCTTCAAGCCCGTGCCTGGAATACAACCAATTTTAAATACAATTTTTGCATACAAGGAAATGCTTCTTACTAAAGCTGATATGTATCAATATAATTGACATACTACCAAATGATAAGATATGATAAGCTTAGTGTAGCCTTAATGTCTACTCTCAAATTAATGTCAATAATGCAATTAATACTTGAGAGTGTAAGTGATAGGATCTTTGTGTCAAACTAATATTCCTAATCACAATGCACAAACAAAGATCACAAGTATACTTCAAATATCACCACAGAAGTGTTTATCAAAATAAACCACATGAGATATTCAACAATGGTTTATAAAAATAGTTATTTGATCTTTGTATTAAAATGATGATCTCAATCAAGGGTATAGCAACAAAGATCTTTTAGCGCTCAAGCAAATATCTCAAAATATATATTTATCAAATATAAGCATAAGAGATATTTTGAAAAAGATTTGTAAAATATTTTAGCAATCAAAATCCAAAGTGAACTCATTGAGTATTGCAACGACAATGCAAAATTCAAAGGCTCAATGAAGTATTCCTAGGGAAGACTTATTAACAAAGTCTCCTAGGGAAACTTCAAACTTAGCTCTCTAATAAAATAATCTCAATCAACAAGAACAAGAGAGAGCTTAAGCCTAATGAGAAGAACACTTAATCACACTTACAAAGAGATTTAAGCAATAAAATCTGGTAAGAATGAGTGTTGGAGGCTAAAAAATGAGTATAAGAGATTTTCAAATTTCAGAGGATTTTTCCTAATTAAGATTCTTAATTCAATGCTAATCATTCCAAATGAGGGGGTATATATAGAGTTTCCCAAAAATATAATCGTTCAGGACACATAGAGAATTATTATAAATGTTTTAAAATATTTAACACAATTAACCCTGTTTAAATATTTTAACCATAGTAAAAATAATAGGATAACCCGAGAGCACCGATCGACCAAAGGCAAGGTTCAGTTGACTGAATTGTGCAAGTTCGATCGACCAGGTAAGTTTTGAACTAAAAGTTCGGTTGACCGGACAGAGTGTCTCAAAGGCGATTTTTCTTTTCTGTGTGGTTCAGTCGATCGGGAGGTTTTGAACTAAGTAGTTTGGTCAACCGGAGCGTTGGATTCTCCCATGTGTAGGTACGGTCGACCAGGTTGTTTGCTTATGATTTTGGCTCAATCGATCGTATGGTCAAATGGTTAACTTGGAGGGAGTTTGGTCGACCAGGAGGGAATGAACTGGCATGGCTTGGTTGACCGGGCAGTGGTCAAACTGTTGACGTAGGCACCAGTTTGGTCGATCGAGAGATATTGTACTTGTCCAATATGGTCGATTGAACATGCATTTTAAGTGCATTTCAGTTCTTTTTTAATTATGTGATCACCCTTTCCATATGACTATATATATATATGTGTGTGTGTGTGTGTGTGTGAGTTTTCTAGGGTCATTCTAGGTCTTTTTCGTTTTGAGCTTACCTATCATACCATGCAAGTGATGCATATGATTATTACAATCCAGACCCTACTTACTATTATAGACCCATAATGAATAAAGAATTTAAATATAACATAAATAGAGACTTCAGGGCCTTCAACTTTTACTTCTTGTGCCATCATTTTGATTTGTCAACTGTATACCCGCATATATCCTCAAATATCCATCAAATACAACAAGTATTTGTCATTATCAAAACCGGGTGTGACCTATAAGGTCAACAAAGGTGGTTGATAAGAGTTGAGTTGTTGGTTGAAAAAGTGTGATTGTAATAAAATTAATTTTAAATGGGTTATATTAAACTAAAGTTCCAAAGAAAATTTTATAAACCCAATTCAGCCCCCCCCCCCTCTTGGAAGTATATCTAGATTCTCAAGTCGACTATTTTCTTGTTGCCCCTCAGCACATGTGATTTTTCACTATGTCTTTTTCCTTGTTTATGCAATCCATTAAGTATATGAGCCACAAAAGCACAACATGCAGGGAGAAAGCTCTCTCATATTTTACTAAAGAAAGAGGAATTTATATAGATCGTTAAGTTATTGGGGGTGATTTGTGAAGGAAATCGAGGCGCTGATGAGCTCCCTTGAGGAGGCTTATACCTATAGGGTGAAGGATTGTGGGTCTTGATCAACTTGAGGTCCAGTGTTAAAGGAAGATTCCTATAAGTTGAAAAAGGAATTGTAGGAGTAAAACGAAGCATAATTTGTGTTACTGAGAGTAAGAACAATGAAGGCTAAAGGAATCGATTTGAAGCTTTGCTGCAGTTTTCATTTTAACACAACAAGAAGATTGTATTTAGATGTTCAAACTCTAGTTTCTTGAACATAATAAGCCACAAGAGGTTAATGAAGTAGCATTAGGGGAGGCAAAATAGGTTCGCGGGCGGGGTTTGGACGAGTCGTAAATGGGTCGGATCATAAATGGGTCAGGTTGTAAACATGTCGGTGTTAAATGGGTCATGCCCATGCAAACCCTAACTCGCCCATTTATTAAACGGGTGGGTTATGGGTTACCCATTTAAAAAAATACAATTTATTTATTTTAATTTTTTTTAAATTCCATATACCCTCTCTCTCTCTCATCCTTTTGCTTTTGTGTATTTTTATTTCTCTTTTAACCTCAGCCACAAACAAAACTTTTAACCATATCCATACTTTACAACTCACAGACCCACAAGCAGATCCAACTTGGGGTCATCCAGTTCCATACATAGAGGCCTACCACATGCTCGATGGAAGTACTCTTAGATACACAGTCTGTTCATCGATTCATAATTCACACACGCGCACACACAGAGAGATTGGCGACTTAGAGATGGGAAAAAAGAAAGAGGCAAGAAGAAGATACTTGGAGATAGTCTCCTCATGGACTCGGAGGACGTGGATCGCCATGCCACGGGCAGTGGAGGGCTTCTTGTGGCAAACATGGTTGACTTCGAGAAGTAAGATCATGTTAGGGTCTCTCTCTCTTGGCTAACGATAGTTGCAGATTCATTATAGTTTGTTACTCTGGTAGGTTTTTCTAGGTAGCGTAATGTTGTAGTGGTCAGGGTCGGCTCTTCACAATATGGGGTCCTAGGAAAATGTTTTAATTAGAACCTCTTTATTTTAGATTTAATTTTTATTTTTATTTAAAATTAATTTTTCTAATTTTTTGAGATGCAAAATCACAGAAAATCAGAGAATCAAAAATGTTGAAGTGCAGAGAAAATATCACATAGAGTGAGAGAGACAGAGAGAAAGAGATGAGAGTAATAGAGAGATAGAGATGAGAATGATTGAGAGAGAGCACTTGAGACCGTGTGAGGGAGGGGTAATACATGTAGTCAATTTCAACTTTCAAGAGTTGTGTCAAACGGTCATGAGACATTGGGAATTGAAAAAGAAAGAATCAAATTGTATTTATTTTACTTTTCAAAATACAATTTCATTTACTTTTAAGATAGTGAGAAAGTCAATCGTCAGTGAGAGAAAAGAGTATGAGAAGAGATGACATCATAAATAATGTTAACATTAAAAAAAATTTGAGGGGGCCCTCGGCAAAATGCTCAATAGTCTTATGGTCAGGCCGACCTTGGTAGTGGTGCCAACTGCCGAGTGCTGAGCGCGAGCAGCGACTGTGCGAGACAGCGCCTCAGCGTCTGCGAAAGCCAAGTGGAGTGGGAGTGGCCGAGTGGGTAATGGGTTATGGGTACTAGGAAGCTAGGTAGGGTTAGGTTTTATGTATATATATTAGGATAAACGGGTGATCCGACCCGAACCCACCTAACCCGTTTACTAAACAAGTTGGGTCTGAGTTGATTCGTTTGTAAATGGATCAATTTATATTACACCCAAACAAGTTTTAAATGGGCGGGTCGCGGGTCACGGGTCACCCGTCGGGTTTCGATCCGTTTTGCCACCCCATAGTGGGTGATTGAGGCAGTTAGAGATGCAATCCTTCATAAAAACTGTCGATGACGTGCTGCAAACAGAAGGAAGGATTCTAGAAGGAATGATGGAGAATCTTGTGATTTCAGGTTTGGGGTGAGGGAAGTTTGGGCTTGTTACTAGTGGCCCTTTATGGTCACTAAATGGGTAATTAAAGGGAAAGAGAACAGTGGGCCAAGCTTTATCCAAAGTGGTATTGGGCCTGCCTTAGAAGATAAGAGAAGAGAGGTTAGTTCCCAAATCCGAAAGAATGGTGGAAAAAACAGCAAAAAAAATACTGAAACCAGAACTGTGGAAGAAAATACAGAAATCTGCCCAAAGGTGAATGTTTCCAGCGAGCATACAATCTTAAAGGATATGACTGAACTTCCCAAAGACCTGGGTATGGAATCAGGGCTGGAGAAGGTTGAATTCGATGAAGGGGAAGTAGAGATTTCAGATGATGTAACTAGGCAGCAGGCCTGTCTAGAGGGTCTGCTACAACAATCAACGTAGCAGAAAGAGGGCGGTTCCTCTTATGAAACAGAATCAAGTTGCAGCAAAGGGCCGCATTTAGTTGTATATGAAGATACTAAAATTGACGAGTTTAGTGAGGATGAGAGGTGCTTAGAAGCAGATGATGACTTAAGCAGCTTTTCTGATTCTGAGTCTGAGCTACTAGTTGATCAGTTGAGAAGGGAGTTAGATATGTGGGAGGAGAAGATAATTAGGAAGAACTTGCTGGAGATTTGGGTTTGAAAGAAAGAGCGGAAGAATTATTACCGAGTAATGCTTGCACAAGGAGAGAGTTTTTATTGTCCTTTGATATCAGGCAAGGTTTAGATAGTTCTATTAAGCACAAGTCTGATGAAAGTACAACTTTGATTGATGAAAGGTACTTGTCCTCTGCTCCTGAGCTTATTCCTATTAAGGTGAATGTTGGTGTTAGTCCTTCAGGTGTGGCGAGGGGCAATGATGAGGAGGCAGTTGCTCCAGTGGGCGGTTTGAATTCTTCAGAACTTGGAAAAGGTATTCTTCCTATTCCTGTTCAGTCCTTCTTTTCTGATGATTTTTTATTCTACAGTATAAAAACTAATGGAGGGAATGACTTGGGTATTGGCCAAGGGGTTAGAGAGAGGGACTATAGAGACCCGAATGAGCTCTTAAATGTTATGGGGTTTGAGTCCTACAAGAGTTGAGGTTAAATTAGGGTGAGTCCAAAAACCTTCGAGAGGGAAAAAGAATTAAAAAATTTGATTTCTGCCAGCAATTATGGGGGAGGGAAGGGGACGGGGAAAGGGGGTAAGCACGTTAGATTATGAAGATTATTAGTTGGAATGTTAGGGGTATAGGGGATGTTAGGAAGAGAAGCTTGATAAAGGAAGTTTTGTTTAGGAAGTCCCCCGATATTGTCTTAATCCAGGAGACTAAGCTTGAGTTAATAGACGGGGAGGTAGTTAGAGGGATTTGGGAAGGACGGTGTAAGGATTGGGTTCTTGTACCATCTCGGGGTGTGCCAGGTGAGATTCCAGTGCTATGGGACACTAGGTCTATTGCCAGAGTGGATAGTTTAGTGGGTTTTTTCTCTCCTTATGTCTTGCTTGATATTAGAGATAAGGATCAATGGTGGATTTCCTTTGTGCACGGTCCTTTTAGGTTTGCTTTTAGGGGAAATTTTTGGGATGAGTTATATTTTGTTTTTGGTTTATGCTTGTCTAGGTGGATTTGTGGGTAGTGATTTTAACGCAGTCAGGTTCCCTTAGGGAAATAAAGCCGGGGGGGAGGTGGCAGGGTTAACGCCTCTATGCAGAAGTTTAATTTGGTTATCAGGGAGCGTGGATTGAGGGATCTTCCTTTGGGCAATGCCAATTTTACTTGGTTAGTGGGTGGCGCTAGGGAGGTCGCTAATAAAATTGATAGGTTCTTTCTTTTCTATTGATTGGGAGGAGGAGTTTCCTAATCTTTCTCAAGTGGTGTTACCTAGACCCACTTCTGATTGTTTCTTTATCTTGTTGGAATCTAGGAAAGTGCCTCGGGGTCCTACCTCGTTTAGGTTCGAGAATATGTGGTTAGAGTGTTAGGTATTCATGGAGTGAGGATGTGGAAAGGGGTTGGGAGGGGTTTAGATTTATGAAAAAGTTGAAGAGGTTTAAATTTGAAAGAAAATTTAAAAGTTTGAAATAGGGAGGTTTTTGGAGATATGAGGATTAAAAAGTCTATTATTCTAGGAGAGTTGGAAGAGTTAGAAGGGAAGGAGTGATCCTTTGAAGGGAGGAAGATGTTAAAAGGGTTTCTTTGAAGAACAAATTGGAAGAGATAATCTTTAAGGATATGTGAACTTGGAGGTAGAAGACAAAGTTTAAATGGGTTAGAGATGGTGACTGTAATTCTAAAACTTTTCATAGTATAGCCAATGGAAAATTGAGGAAGAATTTTATTATGGAGTTGGAGGTGGACAGGGGAGTTATTATCTTGGATTTAAATGTAATTGCCTCTGAGATCACTAATTTTATTATAATTTGTTTACTGAGGAGGATGAGAGTAAACCGTTGGTGGAAGGATTAGAGTGGGATCCTTTGCCTAATGATGGTATAGCTTGGTTAGAGTGACCTTTTGAGGAAGAGGAAGAAGGGTACAATTTTTGGAATGACGGGGGATAAAGCACTTGGGCTGGATGGTTTTGATTTAGATTTTTATTAAGATTGTTGGGCGGTGATGAAGAATGACTTGATGAAGGTTTTCAATGAATTCAATTGGAATGGGGTTTTAGGTAAGAATATTAATTGTATGTTTATAACTTTAGTGCCTAAGAAAACTAAGTCTATCAAGATCTCTGACTATAGACCAATTAGTCTCTGTTTGAAACAAGGGGCACTTTTGGTTCTGTTGGTGCTTAAAACAATTTTTTCTTCATCGTATTACTATATCTCTAGAGTCAACAATTTTATATAAGGAACTACTGAACTCAAACGTATGCTGTCATCACTCTTCAGTTTTCTGTTGACCTCTGTCCTATAGAGGTACTCAAATTGGATCACTCAATTTCTAGGATTTGTTGTAAACTTAATTGGTTACTTCCTAAGAGATTAAGTGTGGTGCTTGATAAGACTATTTCCAAGGCATAGAATGCTAGAATGCTTTTGTAGGGGTGGGGTTAGATAGATTGTGGATGCAATCTTGATTGTGAATGAAACCAGTGAGGATATTAGGAGGAGGAACAAGAAGGGGCTTCTTTTAAGTTGGAACTTTATGGATAAGATTTTTGTGAGGAAGGGGTTTGGACAGAGATGGCATAGATGGATGAAAGGTTGTATGTCTAATGTGAATTTTGAGGTGATAGTGAATGGTGAGCCCAAATCTTGGTTCAAGGCTACGAGGGGGATTAGACAAAGAGATCCTCTTTCTCCGTTTTGTTTGTGCTAGTGGCTGATGTTTTGAGTCGGATGGTTGATAGGGTGCTAGATAGAGGTTTAGTGAAAGACCTTAAAGTGGGTAGGGAGGAGATCACAGTGTCGCACATATAGTTTGTGGATGATGCTATCTTTTTTTTGAAGGATCATAAGAGTTCTTTCATTAGTATTTTGGGGTTTCTTCAAATTTTTGAAAGGGTTTCGGGGCTTAAGATTAATTTGGGTAAGAGTGGTATTGTAGCTATTAACGTGCCTACAAAGTCTGTCAGGGAATTAGCCTTGGAAGTTGGGTGCCCTAAGCTAGGTTGGCTATTGCCCTATTTGGTGGTTCCTTTGGGAGGTAATCCTAAATCATCTAGGTTTTGGGATCCAGTGGTGGAGAGAGTGTCCAAGTGTTTAGATGGGTGGAAGGGAGCCCTTTTTTCTTTGGGAGGGAGGATTACTCTAATTCAGGCTTGTCTTTCTAGTATTCTGTTGTATTTTCTTTCTATTTTGAAATTTGAATGGGAGTCACTAGTATGATTGAAATAATTATGAGAGATTTTCTTTGGTTTAGGTTAGCGGGTTCTAGGGATCATTTGGTGAATTGGGAGGTGGCTTGTAGGACTAAAAGGGAGGGTTGTTTGGGTCTTGGAAATTTGATGTCTAGGAAAACAACTCTTTTGGGTTCTAGATACTCTTCGCAAAGTCCATGGAAAGCTATATCTCAGATATACCCTCTCTTTATTCCCCATACTAAATTTGTTTTGGGTAAGGGCTGTAAAATCTGTTTTTGGAAAGACCTATGTATGGGTAATGTTGTTTTGTCCACCTCTTTTCCTCTTTTTTTTCGCTTGAGCTTAGGGCAAAATGATCCCATTTCTTCGTTTAGAGTAGACTTGGGCGGTCCTTTACCCTTATGGGATTTTCACTTTAGGAGAGCCTTGAATGATAAGGAAACTATTGAGCTATCTTCCTTGTTGATTATGTTGAATAATTGTAGGGTATCTTCCAAAAATGATAGTTGATATAGGTTGTTAGATTCTTCGGAAGTCTATTCTTGTAAATCTTTCTTTGAATTATTGGTTGGGGCAAATTTCTCTTTTCCTGTTTACAACGTTATATGGAAGGTCAAAATCTTCCAGAAAATCAAAGCGTTTCTTTGGTTGGTTGTCCTTAATAGGATAAATACTAATTACTTGTTGCAGATGTGAGGAGACCTTTAAAGGCTCTCCTTCCTAATAAATGTATGCTTTGCTTTAATTTTTCAGAGTCTGTTTCAAACCTTTTCCTGCACTGCGATTTTGCATGGAAGGTTTGGAATAAGTTATTCAATTACTTTGAAGAAAGCTGGATTTGTCCTAGAACAGTGGAGTTCTTGGCATTTTCTTTTGTGGGGTTTGGGAGGAAGAAGGAAAGAATTGCATTATGTAATTGTGCTTTATTTGCAGTGTTTTGGGGCTTGTGGAAGGATCATAATTTGTGTATATTTTCAGGGAAGAAGTTACCATATTGGTTGGTGTGGGAAAAGATTCTTTTTGTGGCTTCTTTATGGCTTATGGGCTATGGAAATTTCAAGAGAATGTTTGTTTCAAATGTTCAGTGTGATTGCAGTCTCTTCTTAGGGCATCTTGAGTTTCTTTTCTCATTTTTTATGTTTTCAATTTTCCTTTTTGCTTTCCTGAGGATTTTATCAGACTTGCTGGGGCGATGTCTTCTCTTCTGATTGTAAATTCTTTCGTTATCTAATGAATTTCTTTTTCTATAAAAAAACTATGTTTTCAGTTTAATTAGTATAGTATTACGTATTTTGGGGCTTGTTTGTAGTATTTTGTATTCTAGGGGTATATGTGTAATGTAATGTAGTTTTAGGGTATATGTGTAATTTCATGTGTTTAGAGGCTTTCTTATAAATAGCATGTGAAAGCCATGTTGTAGGCAGTTGTTGATGAACTGGAATTGAGTTGAATGTGGTTTTCCCCATTGTATCTCCTCTCTCCTTTCTTCCCCTTCCTCTCCTCAATTTCTTCTTGTCTGTCCCATGGCTGCAGATCCTTGATGCTGCCCCTGCTCACCTGAGAAAAAATTGCAATTAATTGATGAGCATCATTTAAGGAGGAACTTATTTCAGACTCTTTATTTTTGATAATTGATCCTGACTCATGATGGTATTTTTCATAGGTAAACAATAATGTATAATGGTGTGTTATTTGTACTTACTGTTGTTCCTGATGCTGAGGGTGGGCCTTGGATCAATGGTAAGGTTGCTCCTTTGTGACTGGCTGGTCATGCATTCGAGTCCAAGAAACAGCCTCTCTACATAAAAGTAGGGGTAAGGCTGCGTACACTGTGACAACCCTCCCCTACCCTCGCAAAGTGAGGAGCCTTATGGCCTGGGGATGCCCTTTGTTGTTCCTGATGCTACAAATGAAAAGGCTAGTACTCCTCCTTATTTAGTTGATTCATTAGATTTTGTATTTGTTAAGAGAATGAGAAATTTTATTTTAATGTATTGATATCTACTTTAACTAGTTGAAAAGGCTCTGCCAACTATATCTTGTTTTGGTTGTGAGAAGCTTAAAGGCAGAAACTAATTTTTCCATCAGATCCTGAATTGCTGGATGGGTCATCCTCAGTTTTTAAAGATTAAGGAGTTATTGGTCTTCTTGCACTATATCTAGCTTCCCCATGTGTGTGCTTCTAAAGGTCTTAAAAGGGTGTTAATAGCCTTCCACATGAATTATTTTCCTAGTATTGGAGTTAGGCTTAACGAAGCAATGGAAAGTACGGAAAATGCTCACCTGGTTACTCTAAACTGCTGTGATCCTCATGTAATCATGGAACCTTAAAAAAGGGCAAAGGATTCTTTTGTGAGTCTACTGAAGGATGAGGGAAGTATTTTGATGCAAAGATCAAGGATCTCTTAGCTTAAACTAGGGACTAGAATAGCTGATTTTTCTGTCTGTTGATGCTGGACAAGGTCCCAAATCAGATCTTTGATTCACTTCAATGGGATCAGAGTTAATTCTTTTGAGGAAATAAAAGGTGTGTTGTTGGATTATCACTCCTCTCTCGGGCACTAAAACAAGGATGTTGCACCCTGAAATCCTCTCTCTCTTTTTTTTTTTTTTTGTTTTTTTTTTGTTTTTTGTTTTTGAAGGATCCTCTAATTTTTCTTGATCAGATGAAGAGAAATATTTACATATTTGGCAGGCCTGTTAGTAGGGACGAAATAAAGAAAAAAAGCTAATTTTTCTTTCTTTAATGAAAAATCTCTTGGGCTAGATGGGTTCAATGCAAAATTCTATGAATCTTGTTGGAATATCATTGAGCAGGATTTGGTGGATGCAGTCTCCTCATTCTTTTCTGACTCAAAGCTTCTAAAATTAGTCAATGCTACCATGTTACCTTTGGTGCCTAAAATCAAGAACCCAGCAACTTCTTCTGATTAAGACCGCCTACTGCAATTTCTTATACAAATAAAGGGCATTATGGCTCCCTGTTACGCAAGGGTAAGGGGAGGGTCGTGACAATGTACGCAGCCTTACCTCTACTTTTATGTAGAGAGGTTGTTTCCGTGGACTTGAACCCATGACCAACTGGTCACAAAGGATCAACTTTACCATTGATCCATGGTCCACCCTCAATTTCATATACAAATGCATTACTAAAATATTGGCAGCTAGATTTCGGTCCTGTTTGGGAGTTAGCAGCAATCAAACCGTCTTTGTTTAGGGTAGAGGCTAGAGCCATTAAGACAATGTTATCTTTCAAATATCTTGGCATTCCTTTGATTACTGAGGAGATCAGTAAGATGGATTTTGAGTTACTGGTGGTGGGAATCTCTTCTAGAATCTACTATGAACTCATGGGCACCTTTATTATGCTGGAAGATTGCAATTAATACAATCTGTCTTGCTGTCTATTCAAGGCTATTGGAGCTCAGCCTTACTCCTCTGTATTACAGTTAGTACTTATTAAAAGCACTGACACAACGCTTAAATCTTTTCTTTGGAAAGGCAAGGATTGGAATTCCTGTGGCTGTAAGATAAGCTGGGCCAATATATGTAAGCCTTTCTCTGAAGGACTTGGTATCAAACTAATTTCAGAATGCATACTGCTTCTGCCCTTAAGCTATTATGATAACTGCTCAAAGAGCTTTATTTGGGTCACTTTGATACATTCCCTACAAATTGGAGAACAAAAGCATTTAGCAATCAACCCACGCCCAAATTTCTTGGATCTGGAAGAAATTGTTGAAAGCCAGGCATGCTGTCTGTAAATGCTTCAATTTTCTCATTGCTGATGGGAGCTCCACTTCTCTTCTATATGATAATTGGCTCCCCTTAAGCCATTTGGGGGGTAAGGTTTGGTCCTTTGATACCTAATGAACTTGGGTTTCTCTTTGATACAAAGGTTTCAAGTATTTTAGAAGATGGGCAATGGTACTGGTCATGAGGAATAAATTAATAAAAAGCAGAATTGCTGAAATTAGTGACTCTTTGCAATTGTCCCCCATTTCTCTACTAAATATTTGGTACTCTGGCATCCTACATCCTCATGCTCCTTTAATTTCAACTCTTCTTGGGAGATTAAGGGTGAAAATCCCCATAATAAAATGGAATTCTGCAATTTGGTTCAACCTTTAATGTTCAAACTTCCATGACAAGCTGGTTGGCAGCCTATAACAAACTTTCAACTAGACTACATGCCTGGAGCTGAGTTGACTCTCTGTCCCTCTTTGGTCATAGGCATATGGAGGAAAGAAATCATCTATTTTTAGGCTGTGCTATTACTGGAATTTTCTAGGGGGGAATCACTGCTGCCTTTAGTATTGCCAAACTTTTTTGTAGTTGGGAAATTTTTTGTTTTTGGCTTTCCTTTCTCGGAAATAATCCTCCAGCTATCATCAGCGAGCCAGTGCGGTCAGCAACAAGATATCATGTTTTCAAGGCTACAATGCTGCACTTTTAGAAAAATTTTCTATTAATTCTGATGATATTTTTCATTGTACTTTGCTTATGTTAAAGGTAGATGTAAAGCTTGGGGTTTACACAAGCTAACAACTCTTGTTTGCTACTTCTTCTTGTTATTCTTCTTATAGGGAAAATATATTCTCCTTTTCTCTCTTTTTATAGATACATATTTTTTGAACTTTAGAAGGCATATTGGATGAATTTTAATTAGTTTAGGGTTATCTACTAACATGTGGATGAAGCAGTTTTGTCAGCAAGCTATATAGAATAGAATCACAACTAAAGATAGTGATAAAACACCATATGAATTATGTAATGGTTATCAATCTTATCTAAAATACTTGAAAGTGGGGGTGTTCTAAAGTAGGATCACTAGATATTAAAAAAGAGAAATCAATGCCATTATAATTTTTTGTCAAACATTTTTGTAGTTGGTGGAAATTTTTTGTTTTTGGCTTTCCTTTCTATGAAATAATCCTTCAGCTATTATCAGCAAGCTAGTTTGGTCAGCAACAATATATCATGTTTGCAAGGCTAGAAAGGCTGCACTTTTTGAAATGTTCCTATTATTTCTGATGATATTTTTCATTGTACTTTGTTTATGTGACTTCAATGCCATTATAAATGCAATACTAGAAATTTATTGGTTATGCAAAAAGTAGTGCTGTGTATGGGTTCTTAATCATATATGCATATAATAATGTGTTGAAACCTATTGTAAAAGCTCAAGATTCATGCTTTTTTGAGAATATGTAATTTCTATGAATTTTTGAAAATGCTCCTATTATTTCTGATGATATTTTTCATTGTACTTTGTTTATGTGAATTCAATGCCATTATAAATGCAATACTAGAAATTTATTGGTTATGCAAAAAGTAGTGCTGTGTATGGGTTCTTAATCATATATGCATTTAATAATGTGTTGAAACCTATTGTAAAATCTCAAGATTCATGCTTTTTTGAGAATATGTTTTTTTTATGAAAAATAAAATGGAAGTTAAACATAAAGTCTTGGATAATAACATTGCAGCAAGAGGTTAAAAAAAGCTGTAGCTGAGAATGAAGAAAATTCTGAACTTGGGAAAATTAAAGAGTAGAAAAGAAACATTGTTCCGACCAAATATTGCAAAAGGCTTTTTGGTATAAGATGATCCATTTATCAACAAACTATAACTTCAATAGGTTATTTATTTATTTTTAATTTTTCTTAAGGAAGCATTAAGGAATGAATTAGGAACTTCAAAAGTAAACCATACTTGAGAGATTGTAGGTCTGCCTCTTGTATATAAAACTATTTCTTGTAAATGAATGTGTAAATAGAAGTCGAAACCTAATGGTAGATAGATTAAAAACATGATTGCAGCTGAGGAATATAATCAAAGAGGGTGAACCTGTTTTTAATACTAATTCCAATCCCACCAAAGAGCATGAGAATTGGGATTAGTGGCCTTAGATCCAATCCCATCCTCAATTCAAGCATCAATTCCAGGCCCCCAAATTAAACCAAACATTTACAACCAAGCCAACTTGCTTACAGGCTATAATAACTTTCAGTAGTTTCCAACTAGGAGCTGTTAAGATCCAATGTTGCAGAACTTCTTGCTGTTTTGCGATTTCCTATAATCTATGCTCTTGAAACAATTTATAGGGTCTAGGTAATGATGTGTGGGAAGTCATGGATTTGGATGTACTCTATTTTTTTTTTTTTTGAAAAAGGAGGGTGGCACCTCCTATCTTTATTAGAAAACCCCTGACTTATGGCACCGTGGTTCCAACCTTGAGACTTGGGGAAAACCCCTAACTTATGGCACCATGGTTCCAACCTTGAGACTTCGGGAAAACAAAATCAAACTCCAAGAATCTAAAACTGACTTAACCAACTAATTCAAAACTAATAAACTATTGACTAACAACCAAATAAACAAATAAGAACTAAATAACTATAAGTGGAAAACAAACAAAACTCCGGAAGATATCGAGGAATAAACCAACCACTTCAACCTTCACAAACTCTAGCACAAAGCATCACGAGCGCAAGGAAGGAAATCCCAACAAATCCAATCAAATCATTCCCTTGACTTGCTGTGGAAGCTCATCTTGGCAACTGTATGATCGAGATATACTAGATTCACCCTGCTTGGTAAAGAAATCCGCACTTTGATTTGCCTCTTTGTAAACATGTTCCACTTTGTAATGTATGCCTCTCAATGCTAACACTAGCTCTTCCCACAATTCCCATAAGTTCCAAGCCGAACACTTCCTAGAATTAATCCACTAAACTAACAAAGCAGAGTCACAAGCAATCTCCCTTTAATCAAATCCGAGATCTTTGCACAGATTAATCCCTATAATAATCGCTTCCAATTCAGCCATATTATTGGTTCCATAACCCAATAATGACGAAAAAACTGCTTTAAATAATCCTCTTTCATTTCTTATCACGCCTCCACCACCACAATTATCTGGGTTACCTCTACAGCTTCCATCTACATTCAACTTAACCCAACCTATCCTAGGTTTACACCATCTGACTACACGAGGAAGACGAACCCTCACATTTTTTACTTGAATATCCAAAGCATGAATGACTGCAATATCCGTGCAAGAAGCAGGTGCACATTTAGTTAACTTGTCCGAAATGGATCTCAGCCAATATTTAATATCAAGCCACGCCACACAGTTCTCACCGAATCATGAATTGATTCCATCCTGGCTCTACATCGAGGAGTCCAAAGTCTCCAAATGATGAGACTAGGTATGAGACCTACCAAAATGCCTAACTGTGAGGCCCGTCTTGCACTACTAAACCAGAAATTAACTCTGACTTTCTATGTATTCATTGTCATACAACTAACACGCAACGCCATTGCTGCTTGTTTCCATACCTACTAAGCAAAAGATCCTGTGCAAAACACATGGTCTAAAGATTCAATCTTGGCATTTGAACAACAATCACACCGAGAGGCGATCTAAACACCTACTTCTTGAATATGAGTATCAACCGCAAGACAAGCGAACCAAGACTTCCACATACAAATTGACACCCGTTTTGGCAATATAGGATGTCAGATCCATTTTGAAACTAAGAATTCCTCTTTACGCTCCCTTATAATTTTCCAAGCACTTGCCGTGGTAAATTTCCCATCTGTTGAAGATTCCCAAATTACTGTATTTGGATCCTCCTTGCAAGAAATATCAGAGTTCATTACTTCCTCATCTAACCCCAACAGATCCACTAATAAATCAACATTCCACCCATCTCTATCCCAACAATTTCGTGTTCGTAGCTTATGGTTTCTGATTTCCTGAACCTTAGCACAAAGGGGACCGGAGGCTAACCATCTATCAAACCAGAAAGAGGCCGACCCTTCTTTAATTTGAACACAAACATGCTCTAATACTTCAGGTATCACACGAGCAATCGATCTCCAAAATCTGGTTCCTTTATCTAGCTTTATTTCTCTCAAGTGATGTCTATTATTCAAATACTTGGCTTTAAAGAATTGAGTCCACAGATTATCCATAGTTAACAATCTCCACACAAACTTCATATGCAATAATTTTTTTACTCCCTCAAAATCCCTAATACCCAAACCACCCTCACAAACAGGCTTACATATATTAGGCTAGGAATACCATTTCCTTTTTCTTTTATCATTTACTCCACTCCCAAAAAAATTTGATAACATAGAATTTAACTTTGTGAAGACAATATTAGGAATGTCAATTACCGCCATTGATGATAATACATGCTTAATTAAAACTAAGCGGCCCCCTTGAGATAAAAGCTTAAATTTCCAAACCGCTATCTTTTTCCTCAATTTAGCAACTAGAGGCTCTAAATTACGGGCCGTAAGATGACCCGATACCAAAGGAACACCCAAGTATGTAAACAGGGAACCCTCCTTCCGCAAAGCCAGTCATCCTTAACGAGGATCGCTTCCGAGCATAAACAATTTTCTTTAACAAAAAAAATACTTGACTTGTCTTTATTTATCATTTGGCCAAACCAATTCTCATATTTCTTAAGAGTCTTGATAAACATTCGAATGGAACTTCTCTTACCATTGACAAAAATAAGAATGTCATTCGGATAGAGTAGGTAAGATACCAAAGGCGCCCCACGAGGATGATAGCAAGCCCCTATCTTATTCTCCATAAAATTTTTCTTTAAAAGCCGAGAAAGAACTTCCTGTAAAATAATAAACAGATAAGGAGATAGAGGGTCTCCTTGGCGAAACCCTCGAGAAGGCTTAAAGAAACCTTTATAAGTGTCATTCATCATAATGGAGAACCAAGGAGAGGAAACACATTCCGCCATAAACCACAAAATCTCTGGGAGAATCCAAAGTTTTTCAGAACCAAGTTTAAAAAATCCCAATCGACCCTATCATAAGCCTTAGCCATGTCTACTTTGATTATTACATTTCCACCATTAGACTTCTTATGTAGAGAATGAACCATTTATTGTGCCAATGTAATATTTTCAAATATACTTCTACCAGGAATGAAAGCTCCTTGCTCCAGAGAAATTAATGCAGACAATAAACCTATCATCCTTACAACAATAATTTTTGAAAAAATTTTGTAGATAACACTACAAAGACTAATAGGCCTGAACTTGTCAAAACTCTGGGGATTCTGAACTTTTGGGATTAGAACAATGTAAGATGCAGAATAAAATCTAGGAAGAGGAGACCCAGCAAATAAATCTCTAGCTGCATTGATCACCTCTTCTTTTACGATATCCCAACAATCATGGAAAAAAGTCGAACCAAAGCCATCCGGACCTGGGTTATTATTTTTCAAGATAGAAAGAATAACATCCCTTACCTCCACCTCGGACGGAGCACGAAAAAGAGCAATATTCTCCTCTTCAGAAACCATAGGAGATATGATATCATCAAGGTAAGTTGTTCGACTGGGTCTTGCACTTGTTAAGAAAGTTTGAAAATACCTTACTGCACCCTTATGAACAGCCTCCATAGAATCTAACATTTCTCTATTCGGAAGCTTCAATGAATGAATCATAGTCTTCTTCCTCTTTTGGTTCACAAATGCATGAAAGAACTTTGTATTATTATCCCCGGTCTCCAACCGCTTCTTTTTGGCTAACTGAGAAATACGAATCTCCTCCCTCTTTTCCCAAGCTTCCAACTTGAGTTTAGAAAGGAAGAAATCTTCCTCAATTTTTGGCAAATACCCTTCCTGAAGCTGAGCCTTTAGAACCTCCATACTTTCCTCTAGTTTTTTAATGTTCTAATGCACATGTCCAAATACCTGCTTGTTCCAGTTTCGGATTGCAACTTTTGCATGCTTCAATTTAGCAACAAGTCTAACTAAACCCGTGCCATGAGATTCCTCCCTTTAGGCTTCCTCTACGCAAGACTTAAAAGACTGATGAGTGCTCCACATATTGTGATACCTGAAGGGAGAAGGACCATATCGATGCCAATTTCTATGAAACCGAACAATCAATGAGTTATGATTTGAAGCATGGTTTTAAATAACGGCCGTTACGTAGCGTAACGGCCGATACGTAACGGAAATCGGAAGCCCCGAAACCGATACGGGCCGATAATGCGGTTCGGAAAAAATTCACGGCCGTAACGGCCGTTACGGAGGCGTAACGGCACGTAACGGCCGATTCTCCAACGTTACACTTCGTAACGTCCGTTACGGACCGTTACATGGCCGACAGTCGCAGATTCGCTGAAGGATTTCTGCTGCAGGCAGCAGGCAGCAGCGCTGCTTTCCCCCTCCCCAGTCCCCACACTCATCTGCCATTCAAAGGGTAAAATGGAAAGTTACAAACTGACCTTGAAAATTTGTTGGCGCCTGGCGGAAGCAATAAGAAGGCTTCGAAGCCTGAGAGTGAGCACACCGAGGCTACCGAGCAGATCTACTCATCTTGCAGTTCCAGCAACTTGGCGAGTCACCAGCGACGGCGAAAGGTCTGCAGCAGCTCCGCCAGTCGTCGCAGTCGGCACCTTCCTCCGCCAGTCGTCGCAGTCGCCACCAGCCAGCCTCTCGTTTTAAGCTTCGGAGGCTCGGAGCTTGGCGTCATCTCTGCTTTGTGCTTCGCAGTTCGCAGCCTTCGCTCCTTCGAGCTCCTTCGAGTTCCCTCGAATCCCTCCCCTCTCTCGCTCTGAGTCGACTACCAGGCCCAGCGTATGAGACACTCTAACTCTTAACACTCAACACCCACAGCACTTTTCATTATGTTTTTTTTTTTTTTAAATTATATTTTGTTGTTCACAGCACTTTTCATTCTGTTTTTTTTTTTTAATTATATTTTGTTGTTCCCACAGCACTTTTCATTATGTTTTTTTTTTTTTTAAATTATATTTTGTTGTTCCCACAGCACTTTTCATTCTGTTTTTTTTTTAAATTATATTTTGTTGTAAAATAGGTTTGTTAAATTGAATTAAAAAAAAAAAAAGTAATTTAATAGAGTAAAAAATTAGAAATCATTAATAATTATGTAAAATAAAATTTTCTTAATTTATAAATATTTTAATTGTATTATATTTTTTGAAAGATAATTATGAAAATTAATTCCATGACATAGCAAGCAATTATTAATAGTATATAATTAATATTTTTTAAGGTTAGTAAATAATTAATATTTACCAATAATAATTGAAGCCTTTTTTATAATAATATTTGAATATCAATAATCCACTACTGCATTCACCATCTAAACAAAGCATTAAAATAATGTATGTACACAAGACATCCATGTGATGGCATTTTATATTATCTAGGCTTAATTGAGCTATATTTTTCACCATTCTTAAAGAATTCTAAGGAATACTCTGCACAATTATTATAATATTTAGTCTTAGGATTTGCCAAATTCTAAGGAATACTCTGCACAATTATTATAATATTTAGTCTTAGGATTTGCCAAACTTATAGAAATAAAATTAATTCATGGCACCAATTGGCTAACATGCTATTTATGTCAGCTGGACAAAGTGGTTATTTTGATAAAGAAGATATCATATTCACTCCCATCTATTGAAAAAATATTGAATAATGTTCATATTATAAAATAAAAAAAAAATTAAATAACATCTGTCACCCATTTTATGTTACATGTGTATCTACTTGCCATTTCTTGAGTAGGGTGACCCTGTTTATTAATATTTTTTAAGTTTTAATACATCATTTTGACCTTAAATTTAAAATTAGGTAAAATAAATGTTTACATCTATTTTTTGTTTTTAGTTATCAAATAAAGTAAAATTTGATAACTTAATAATAAAAAAATTAACCTAATAGTTAATACATTAATAAATCTGATTTTTACTAATTACTACTGGAATTTATAGAAAAATTTAATTTTAATCCATATACTGAGAAAATGCTTAAAAAATTAAATAGTCAATTTGTAATGTATGGATCTCTATTTGTGATGCTATGATGTATATGAAAGTAGAGCAAAAATCTTTTTCACCTGTTAATTTCTTATAGTTATAAATGAAAATAAAATCAAGCTATGAAAAATAATAAAAATATCTTTTTAAAGATAAAGAAATATATTTTTTTTGTAATAAAATATCTAATATTTTATAATTTTGTTTATTTAAATATAAAAATAATAAACATTACTTATTATTTTTAATCAAATATTATACTTTATTTTTACGTAATAAGTATTTAAAATTAGGACTATTTAGTACTTATTATTTAATATTTACTAAATTACTAATTATATTATTCCTGTCATTGTAGAAAGGTTGTAACTTTGTATTTTCTTTATATTTTGTGTAGAGATCATCAAATTAAGTCTATCAATATGTCACGTGATAGAGGAAATGAAAACTTACCTAGTGAGGATATTGGATGGCATTTTGGTACTGCGGTAGACGGTAATAGACATGTTATTATGTGTAAGTTATGTGGGAAGATAATCAAAGGGGGCATTACACGCTTGAAACAACACTTGGCACATAAAAAGGGTCAAGTAGCTGGATGCTCAAATGTGACCACACAAGTAAGAGAACAAATGATGAAACATCTACAACAGTATGCTGAGAAGAAAAGAGATAAACAAAAAAGGCAAGAAGAAGCAGAAGCCCAAATTAGAGGAGATTTTGAGAATTTGAGCGATGAAGAAGACTTAGAAGAAGAAAGTATGAGATTTGCTCGACAAGAAAGCATGCGATCACAACAACAATGGGAAGAAAGACAAAGATTTCGAGCAAGAACAACTGGAAGAGGTAATATTTATGAAGAGGGAGGTGGCTCTGGCAGTGGTGCTACCAGTGGTTTCAATAGAGCAGGAGCTCGATCTTATAGTGGTCGAGAAGCTGGAGGTAGTGGACGACAATGGATCAATCCTGATGCCCCTGAAGCTAGACTAAAGGCAATGGATCCTATTTTAGAAAGAAGCAAGAGTGCGAAACAACCAAAACTCAACACAAAGTTACTGAAAGGTTTAAGAAGTAAATTAGGAAAAGCGGTTGGAAAATTCCTAATTTATAATCGGATTCCAGCGAATGTAGCTGACTCTCCATTTATGCAACCTATGCTTGATATTGCTGCAGAGGTTGGAAAGGGGGTGAAGGGTCCATCACCCTATGAGATATCTGAAATTTATTTGGAGCAAGAGTATCAAGAAATGAAAAATTATATAGCTTCTTTTGCTGGAATTTGGAAGGAAAGAGGTGTAACACTTATGTGTGATGGTTGGTCAGGACCAACTAGAAAACACATTATAAACTTTTTAGTTTATTGCGATAGAGGCACCGTGTTTCACAAATCAGTTGATGCCTCTGATGTGCCAAGCAGAACAGCTGAATATTATTTCAGGTAATTTTCTAATTTTAATTGTATATGCAAATAGTATTATGGACTTGCATGTTTTTAATTAAATAGTAGTAATTATTGAATCTATAATTTCATTTCAGATTAATGGATGAGGTGGTTGAAGAAATTGGAGAGGAGAATGTTGTTCAAGTAGTGACTGATAATGAAGCTGCAATGAAGGCAGGAGGAAAATTATTGATGCAGAAGAGGCCCAATCTCTATTGGACAGCATGTGCAGCTCATTGCATAGACCTTATTCTTGAAGATATTGGTAAGAAAAGTAACGTGAAGAAGGTCTTAGAAGATGCAAGAACAATAACCTCATTTATTTACAACCACACATGGACAGTGAATTTCATGAAGAAATTCACAAATAATAGAGAGTTACTTCGCCCTGCCATCACTCGATTTGCCACAAATTTCATTGCTTTGGAGACTATTGTCAGGCATAAACAAGCACTAAGGGAAATGTTTACATCTGATGCTTGGAAAAACTCAAGATTTGGAATGGCAAAATCAGGCCCAGCATATGATTCGAAGAAAATTATCTTAGGCAAAGAGTTTTGGCAAAAGGCCTCTGATATAATTAAAGTGCAAGAACCCTTGGTGAAAGTTCTTAAATTGGTTGATGGTGATGAAAAACCAACCATGGGCTTCATATACGAGGCAATTGATAGGGCGAAGTTGGCCATTCAAAAAGATTGCCGGTTTTACAAAGATTATTGGAAAATTATTGACAACCGGTGGAGTTTTCAGTTGCACCAAGATTTGCACGCTGCTGGTAAGTGTAAATCAAATACAATTTCTTATTATTTTAACTTTTAAATTATGCATAGTTGCATTAGAAAACTATTGATTAATATGTTTCTAAATTTAATTGTAGGGTATTTTTTGAACCCACAATTTCTTTATGGTGCCCCACCCTCTCCTGAAGTTGCTAGAGAAGTCATGGATGGAGTTAAAAAAGTGATAACCAAGTTGGTACCCGATATAGATACTCAAATTCGGGCTATTAATCAAGTAAGTATTGGTTCCATTAAATTGAATAATGAATTGTTCTAGTATTCTGTAATACTTTTAAGAATAATTATTAATACATCTAATTAATTAATTTTATTTCACAATCATCCTTTTTTAGTTGTTGCTATATCGAGATAGGCAAGAGACTTTTGGAACCCCATTGGCTCAAAGGGCAGTGAAACAAACAAATCCTGGTAAATATGACTATATAGCTAAATAATGGAAAATTACTCTATTTTCTCTCTTTGTGTTCAAATTTGACTTTTGAAATACGCTATACTAATATAAAACTCTTTTTAATTATTAATGCAGCTGAATGGTGGATTCATTATGGCTTGTGTGCTCCTGAACTCCAAAGAATAGCAATTAGAGTTCTTAGCCAGACCACATCAGCTTCGAACTGTGAGCGTAATTGGAGCACCTTTAGCCTCATCCATACGAAAACAAGAAATAGATTAAAGTACATGAGACTACAAAAACTTGTTTTCGTACATTACAACATGAGGTTAAAGTTAAGACGTACAATGAGAAGAAGCCAACGAGAAATTGAAGAGGGTTTCAATCCTATCAATTTGGACTACATTTTCGAAGAAGATGATCCTTTAAGTCAATGGTTAGAGGAGAGAGAGACACCACTACTCGACGGTCAGGACAATTCAAATTAGTTAAATGAAGAGGTTGGTGGTACTACAGAAGGAGGTGATCAACCACCAATAAACGCGCATGATGATTCAAGTTCAAGCCCTGAACGTACACAAAGTGATGACAATCTTGGTTTGAGCCCACCAAGTGATGATGATGGTAATAGTGGTGCTGGAGCTGGGGTTGGGGGGGGTGGCAGTGGTGGTGGTGGAGGCGGCGGTGTAGAATATAATTATGGATATGATACAGGGACATCATTTGGAAGGGATATATATCCTTCTGATCCTTATGGACTACATGACATACCTGAAAATTATGACTTGGGTATTCCTCCAAGGAACCAATCTTCACAACCCAGGAGAAGGAGTGCTCGTGGTGACCCTAACGATTCTACTGAAGATTCATATGGTGTGGTTCGTAGTTTTGGCGACTTTGGTTTAGATGGTTCATCATCACAATCATATGGATCTCATCCAGCATATCCACATTATGCATCTCGTGACTCACATTTTTATCCCAGTGGATCAGGAATCTCAGGATCTAGTGAGTCTTCTTCTACACACTACCCAGAGCCAGCCCCTGCCCCAACTTATAGACATTATTCAGGAGAATTTTCATCACCAGTACATTTTCAAGAGCAACAACAAAATGACGTAAACTTAGGTTCATTCAACTATGTATTTCCACAAGGATGGGGAGATAATTTCCCATCCCAATCCCAAGATACAGATGCAAATTATGAAGACCCTCCACGTCATTCTTTTTGGTGGTGACATGTGTTATGTTACAAATTTGTAATATTGTATTCATGTATTTTCAACTATTTATTGATATTTGATATTAATCACTTTTTAAATTCATGTATGTGTAATGTGTATATTGAGTATTAAGTCTATTGAGTATTGATTCATTTTTAGTAACTTTATGACTTTAATTAATTGATTCTTACATTTCTACATCTTTTTACTCATTAAAGTAATGTAAACTATAAAAAAAATATGTTTTTTTTTGTAAACAGCGCACTAAAATTAATATAAAAATCATAATGCCTATTAAAAAGCATTTGTAGGTTGAAAAAAAGCCTTCAAAATTCATTAAAAATCATGTATTAATGGATTTCATGCTTATTTTTTAATTTTGGCATGGTTGTGCATGCGTGAAAAAAATTCACGACCGTTACGCCCGCTTCCCGTTACGTAACACCCGCGTCTCCCGCGACCCGCGACACCCGCGACCGTTTCGCGACGTTACCCGCGACCGCGATTTCGAACCATGATTTGAAGTCCTCCTATTTCCATACTCAAAATAAATATTTGGCAAAGATTGAAGAAGAGTCGAATTATAGAGGACCCTATCCAGTTTTTCCCAACTCCGAGAATTTCTACTATGACCATTACACCAAGACATGTTGTTGTCAGTAACAACCAAATCCATAAGACCACAGTTATCCAAGCAAGTATTAAATTCCTCTATAGTCGATAACAGCCTCGTATGACCACCAATACGTTCCAAATCTGAATGGATGATATTAAAATCTCCCGCCACTAACCAAGGGAAATCATCCCTCTTTACAAACTCCAAATTATTCTAAAGTTCCCGCCGATCTGTTTGACAACATTTAGCATAAAAAAATGAAGCCAAGAAATTCTGGTCCAAAGAACTAAGAATACCCGAAATATCTTGATCAGACATATGTTGTAACTCAAAGTGCACTTCCTCTTCTCAAAACATCCAAAGTTTACCCCTCACCGATGCATTCGCACAAAAATTTAGAAAATTTAGAAAGCCAGCCCATTGCGACATCAAACTTTCATCAGAAAATGGCTTTAAAAGAACCAAAATAGAAGGCGAAAATTTCCTCATTAACTTTTGTAAACGCCTTTTAGATGTGCCTAAACCCCGCACGTTCCACACTAAAATTATATTAATCATAAATCAAATTTCTTTGGACGGGTAATAACCCATTGGGACTTCTTCTCACTTTGCCCATTAATATCCTTCAACTTAACAAGCGGAACATGTAAATCATTATCCGAACAATAGCCTTTTTTCAATGGGAGTTTCCCTAAAGTATTTGTCCCCACCTCCCTATTCGATTCACAATTATGTAGGACATACCTGGGCATGATTGTACGCTCTTGTTCCAAGATTTTTGAAACCATGTTACAAGATGTCATCAACTGATCACGCACTAATATAATATCTTCCACTATTAACATATCAGCGTCAGAAGCATCCAAGACTGGTTCAACAATCTCCTCCCTTTGCTCAATCTCATACTGTTTTGTATTTATCTGCAAAATCTCCACTTCAGGTCTCGGTTCTTTAGGAACAAACTCCCCCTCTTCCATCTCACTTTGCGTAATTGTTTCAACCACTGGCAAAATTTGTGATGTCATTGCACCCTTTTGAACATGATCCACCTCTAAAGGTTCTTCAACAATGCATGGATCTATCAATTCTCTCTGAACTTCTTTCCCTTTATCCAAATGCTTCACACGCCAAACTTCTGGTAGATTTTCTTGTCTAATATTTTTCGTATCCTTACGTCTATCCCCAATTTTCTGTTTCCTTTCACCCACTCGGCATATCACCTTTGAATGCCCTTGTCTATGACATTTCTCACAATAAAATCCTTGCTTTCTGTACCTCACTTCCTGCCAAATTTTCTGATTTGCAGAAACAACAATCAGGAAAGCATCCACCTAATCTGCCAATAAATCCACCTCCACGCACATTCTTGCACCCGTAGCCCTAGTTCGGTTAAGCGTATCATTGTTAGTTCTCAGATATCGACCAAACCTCGTGGCTAGAATCTGTAAACAATCAGGCTTGTACATGTGCATCGGAAGACCAGGGAGAAATAACCATTGAGGGGCCAAGGGTGGTTCCTGCTTCAGATTGAAATCCTTTGTCCATCGAAAAAGACGAAACGGAAACCGAACCAAAATCCTTCCTTCACGAGACCATCCATGAAGAAAATCTCGTTCATTATTCATCTGAACTATTACATGAAAATCATCCATGAAACTAACAGAAGGGATCTCCGAAAGGCCCCAAGACTCTATGATATTCAAACGGATAACGTCAATGGATGACCTAGAGCACAAAAATTTCAAAACTAACGCAAACCGGAAATGTTCTGCCACTTTGTTCATCTCAACCTCAGAGAAAATGAATCTAATATCTCCATCTACATCAACAGGATATCTCATGACTAGTTTGAAAGAGGAAGACGACGGGTTAACAACATGAGAACGTGATACTACATGAGCATACGACAAAAATTCTAAACCACTTTTCGAAAGAGGCCCCACTGGTGGAGGATCCACTAGAGGGCCGGCGGGCGCCGCCTTCGTAGGCACCTAACTTCAGCAAAACCCTAGACCGTGCGATGGTTGAAGAGAGACATACTTGATTAAGGAATTCAATGTCCTGGAGATTCGGCAGGTGGCGAGATGGGTGAATAAAAAGGACAGCAGAAGTTCAAGATGCGTCCACCGACCTGCGAGAGTGCAGCGGCATGAACAGCTCAGTGCCGGCAGCGAGGGGGAGGGGAGAGTGCACGTCGGTGACGGCAGGGTAGGAAGAGTGCAGAAGCGGCGGTAGATGGCGGAGAGGGGAGAACGCAGTGGCGGCGCTGGGGGAACTTAACCTAGAAGTGTATTATCAATAATGGTCAAACACTTCAAGATTCCTGCTTATTATGTGCTTAATTATTTTTATATAAGAAATACTATAATTGATGTTGTATTACTTTTGTTATTTTTTTGGCTATATTTCCTTGCTAAGAAACTGAATTGAAATGAAAAATTGAAAAAGGTATGACAAGGTTTGTGTATTAAACTTGCTTGAAGATTGTTGATCTTTATTTGGAAATTTGAGCAATCAAACATTGTATTAGTTTGCTGCCTGAATTTATCTGCATGCCTGTGTGCAGTCTTGAGATGATTCAGATATGCTAACTTTAGCACACTTATATTGAATGCATTGTCTTTTGGAGATTCATTCGATCTAGTATTGGATGCTTTACTTCCTGCGGATGCATCCAATACTTTGGCTTACCTGACATGTAAGATTTTAGAAAGAACAGTTAGGAGGGAATAAACATAAGGCTTCAGCCTGTATTATTTTGTAAATTGCAGCTTTAGTGTTTCTTAACTTGTGGGTTTGGTAGTCTTAATTTCTTGCAATGTTTATTCATCAGTTCTATTAATATTTTTGTCTTCTTATGCTATGACTTTTTTCTATTTTTTATTTATTTTTATTGTGTGCATGAAACTTAAACATGTACCTACTCCTCCGAGATCGTCATTGGCCTTTTGTTCATAGTGATCCACAGTGCAGGGAGAAAGCTTACCCTGCCTTTAGATGAGAAGGACGCTTTTTTCATCCCCCTAGACAACTCAATGGGAAGTGCTACAACTGGTTGTTCTTTTGATGATGAACTGGTCCAGTGCAAGCTGAAGTGACTTCTCCGCCTTGTGCCTTCGTCTCCGGTGAGTAGGGCCACCCCTCTAATTCACCATTGGGGATTCTAAAGAAGGGAAAGTGCAGAAGTCATTTTTTGCAGCCGCCAAAACTGTTTTGGTAAGCTATTCCTACAATTGGAGTCTACTTCCCCATTATGGAGCCACGTCACTTCAGTTAAGGCATGTGTAGAACTAAAACTTCCATTCTTGACCTCATACAATAATCATAAAATAGAGATGAGCGGGCCGAACTTCATCTCACGCCTCCCTGATCTCTCCATCCTGTCTTAGATTCTTAGTGCTGCTATCAACCAGTTTGCACCTGGCCTCATGGTTTTCTGCTGCCAGCTGATGCAACCAGGCAAGCCTGTTTCAAAGTATTTTCACTCCTGAGAGACTACACTATTCTGTTGGGGCCCCACTGCAGTCTGGAGGATATTCTATGGGCATACCGAGTTGAAAATTCAGTGAGCACTTGCCATCAATTGTATTAACAGATGATTCTTTGTTTTTCATTGTCTGAGTGAAGTGCTTCACTTAAGAGAAGCCTGCTCTTTAAAAATGTACCAGACAACTATACACCTCCATTAGACAGAGCTCGTAGTTTGATGTCAGATATTAAATGAAAATTATTATTGTTATTTTATTTACATCAGCAAAAAGTGTTATTTATTACTAGTTACATAACTTCTTTACAACAATGAGGGTGGAGTGAAACCCCACCATCACGAAAAGCAAGAATCTTTTCTTTCTCACACTATAGAAAAAGCTACCCATATGAAAAGCCGAATATAGAGTAAGAAGCAGAGACATTAGAGCAGAAAGCAAATACGGTTTTCTTGTGGAGCATAATGGAACATGTCCTTGTATCTGTCCTGAAGTGTGAACATCTATTTTCCTGGCCCAGACCAGCACTAGACTGTTATTGTACACTAAAAGGTGGAGAAATAAACAGCATTTGAGATTGAATCAGGCAGATAATTCTGAGTTTTTCAGATGCAGTCCTTAAAGTTCTCTTGGAAATTTGGCCACCATTTTGGTTGTTCTCCTTCCAATTCAAGACCAAAAGTCCCACCAATCATAACTACTATCAGGCTCATTCAACAGGCTGTCAGATTCCAAGCTTTCCCAGTTTTCAGGTGAACCATCCAGAAGGCAGGGTTCTTCCAGTCCAAAGTACTCTGCTTTTATGTGGCTATCGTGGTCCGACAAGGTAGCCCCTCTGTGATCTTTTCTTTCCAAAGGAATGCTAAAGCAAGGCTTCACTTCGGATTCCCATTTTGTTGCGTCTCCGTCTTTTGTTTCATCATTGATGCTTGATGCCTCCAGACATTCCCTGCAATGCTGGCTTTTATCTCGAGACTTCTGAATTAGATCATTCAATTTCTGCAACTGTCGAAGAAAAAAGGTTAGGCAGTTCTCATGAGCACCCGGGTGATATTACCATTGATAGAACAATAATTTAAGGCAAGTTTGATAAAATTAAGGGTTGAAGGAATACTAAATGCAGCTTTGAATCAGTGAACTAAGTTCTGGGTATAAGTGGAATAGTTTTCAAATACGAGTGCCGAATTATTTGAGTCATCTGGTAACTAACCATTGATATGTGTGTGATAAGATTTGGTGGAGCTATTGAAAAATGTGTCATGTTGTGAAATTTACATTTTTGAGGGGCTTCGAAATAGCAAGATAGATGCGAGATTTTCTCCTGAGAAAAAAGGTATCTGGTGGGTAATTTGGAGGCTTACCAAATAAAATCAGTTTCCCCCATTTTAGACCATCGAGAGTCGTCCTACAAATAAACCAGTCCTTCAGACAAAGAACAAGTACCTGTATGATCAAGGACTGTCTCTCTTTCTTCAACATTTCGAACTCTGAAACCAGAGTATTGTAATTAGCTTGCAGTACTCCATAGTCTTGCTCTAGCTGCTTTGACTTCCATCTAGCTCTCTTATTTTGAAACCAGATGGCAACCTGGCGAGGCTGCAGCCCAAGTTCTCTGGCCAGCTGCAGCTTCTTCAGGGGTTCAAGCTTTGATTCAGACACAAATATGGACTCCAATGACCTAATCTGATCATCACTGAACCTCCTTCTATTTTTGCACTTCCTTTTTCTGGCAGTAGCTGGGTATGAACCAAGGCACGTGAAAGAATCAGCTGCTATTGCTGAGGAGCTTTCCCCACCCTCTAACATCTGGTTGGATTTTGCACCACCTTGATTCTCTGTACTTGCAGTCCTTCCACAAGGCACCCAAAATCCTGAAGGAAGAATGTTTTAGGGATCCTTGCTATATATATATATATATATATATATGGTGGGTATGGAAGAGGTCAGTGATGTGGCGGGCTAGGCTTGTCGTTTTATATCCAAAATCAATGGGTCCAATACGGTCCAGTGCTTTTCTCCAGGGCCCTGAGAACACTTAACATTTATTTTATTTTTTATTTCTGTGACTTTTTTTTTTGAATAATTTATTTTTTATTTCTTTTTTGTTTGTCTTTGTCCCCCTCTGATTTGATTTATTATTTGATATTTGGATGGAGGCAAGCCGAAACTCAATTAGCTTCTATCTCTGGCGCAGGCTGTCTTTGTCTGATGCTTTGCGGCTTTGGTTTTGGTATTGAAAATATATTTCAGCGGGGACGACACGTTCCAGGTGATGCTATACTCTTTGTTATTATTTAATAATATTATCTCTCTGCGGTATCCAATTTAAGGTCCCTTGTTTTAGGTTTATATTAGTATATATAGGATATGAACATTAAATATTAATGGTCACAACTTAAACAGTGTGTTGAAGTCATAGTTTTTCTTAACACCTATTGTTGCCTAAAAATCGAACGATCTTCGTGAATTGTTTCCCGATCACAACCACCTGAAAAAGATTAAATAAGAATGACTTAAAGGACTCGGGGTGTACTCTAAGGGATCACTTCGATGTCTAAGTAAGGGACTAATGAGAGGTTTTGAATTGTAACAATAAAAAGAAGTGGATATGAGATGCTTACCTTCCCCTGAGATCCATTTTTGATTTTTGATTTTTGGTTTATTTTTGGTTAGTTTTGATGGCCTTTTGCCCCTGGGAGTACCCAGGTTTTGATGTAATAGTGTACATTTTGTCGATGGAAGTTTTGCTTCCTTCCTCTCGGATATGCCAGAGTTTCTGTACATATCTATTTGACAGCTTGACATTCATGAGGTACTATTATATTTAGTAAGGTTATGAGCAACTTATGATTGCAAGTAACTCATGCAAGTAACTTTCACGTGGTTATGTAAGTCATCAATTGCTGCTTTCGAAACCGTGCTGGGGATTATTAATAATTTAGTGAGAGTTACGCAAGACACTCAACGTTACCCAAAGTTAACCTTATAGCTGCCAGCCTCTATGGGCATATTTGTAAATATGGGCGTATTGATTTTGGCCGTATCAATTCCCCCCCCCCCCCTGCCCCAAAAAAATACTCTCGAATATTCGAAGCAAGTTTTCGGAGTAATAATTCAAACTAGTTCCTTAAATAACCAATAAAGACTAATTCCTATTAATTCCAGCCCCATCAGGGCAAGTAGGCCTTCTAGACGAGGTTTATTTGATAACCGACTCAATCTGAGCTAATTCCAATTCTTAGTCAGCCCAATTCGAGCCTACGATTCTAGCCCCTAACTTTTTCCGAGCCAAGGCTACCCTAATAAGCAGCTCAATTCAAGCTGGTTTTGCTCAAAATTGGCTTAATCTGAGTCGATTCTTACCTCAATCGACTCAACCCAAGCCGATGACTCTAGCACCTAGCTCCAACCGAGCTAAATATAGCAACATGACTGGCTCAATCCGAGCTAGTTTCTCCCCAAATTGGCTTAGTCTGAGCTGATCAGTGTTTTTACCTTATCTGTTTTATACCTCTGCTCAATTTTTTAAATTAAACTATTTCTGTTTTATGAGTTGTGCTCATCAGTTTGGGCTGATCTTTGGGCCTCATGAGCTCTGCTTATCTATTGGGCCAATTTTGGTGAGCAGTGCTCATTTTTTTTGCCTCATGATTTGTGTTCATCAATTGGGCTGGTCTTCAGGTCTCATGAGTTGTGCTTATCAGTTGGACTAGTTCTTTAGGCCTTATGAGATGTGCTCATTAATTGGGTCAATTCTTCAGGCCTCATGAGTTGTGCTAATCAGTTGGACTAGTTCTTCGGGCCTCATGAGCTGTGCTTATTAGTTGGGTTAGTTTTTGAGTTGTGCTCATCAGTTAGGCTAGTTCTTCAGGTCTCATGAACTGTGCTCATTAGTTGGGTCAGTCTTCAGGCTCATGAGCTGTGCTCATCAGTTGGGATAGTCTTAAGCCTCATGAGTTGTGTTCATCAGTTAGGCTATTTTCTTGCATTTTTGCTGTTTTGGCTACTTCCTCCATATCTCTTAGGCCCTTCCTTTTCAAATCGGTTCGACTCCTTTTCATAGTCATCAATCTTCTAGGTTGATGTACTTCCGGGCGCATGTCATCAATTCTCTCATTTTGATCGAGAGTTGCTAATCGGTTTTTTGTCAATCTCTACTTAATCTGGACAAATGAAAGTGTATGTATAGATGTCCCTGAAAAAATGACCGTTAAGGACCTATTAGGTATTTTGAAATTGTTAAATTAAAGTTTAACCCAAATTACCCTAAATTAACCACGGTAAAAATAAGGCAACCTGAGAGTTTCAGTCATCCGGTCCTTAGGGACGATCGCCCGAATAGACTCACAGAGAAAAGAGACTTTATCAAGTTCGGGTGCCCGAGGAAGAGTTCGGGTGGTTAAGCCAAGGTGATTTTCCTAAACGCACGAGGTTCGGTCGCTCGGTGGTCAATTCGGTCTTCCGAACTTCATAATTCAGTCGCTCGAGGTTATTTTGAACTTATAGTTCGGGCGCCCAAGCAAGGTAAAAAGTGATTGTTCTTATGTTCGGTCGACCATGGATTTTTGGTTCAAATTAGGTTCGATCGCTCGGGCTACAGTCAACTTGTTGACTCTTTGCACATTTGATCGCCTGAACCATTTTTAGCACTCTAGGATTGGTCGCCTGAAGCTGACCTAGGCCTTTTAATTTAGCCTAAAAATCTGGCGTCGGTCGACCGAAGTTTGTGTAAGCCCTATTTTTGTCATTGATTCAACCATGTGTAAATAAGTTATAGCATTTAGGTTTGAGAGGTGATGGTTCCTATGGTTATTCTAAGGTATCTTGAACATAAATACCTATTATGCATGATGTGCAGATTATTACAAACCATATGATTATTACAGATCCAAAGAAAATTTAACGCAATACAATACGACTTGAAACAAAAATCTTCATGTTTTGCTCATTTGCAATTTCATGGATTGCGTCGAATGGTGTGCTCATTCAAGTACTTTTCGGCTTACATTTCTCATCTGTTATCTGTGTTTAGAAAAATGAACATGTTCATACACTTAACGCACAAATGAGATACTATGATTTGTCATAATTAAAATAGGGATCGGATTCAAAAAGTCAACAAGTTGTTTGATTTTAGCCAATCAAAGTAAAAATTTATATGAAACATTATAAGGCATTATTAGGATATTTTACTTTTGACCAATTAACTACAACTCATTTGTTGGATTCAGGGCATATAGTGTATAATTTCAAGGTAGTTTTACGATACGTTTTGAAGGATTTGACTATAAACAGAAGTTTTCATTGTTGGATTGGATGATTGTATGACAATATTTATGTCATAAATGTGTAATTTAATGATGTGGCAATCTTTGGGCCGAGCATAGCCTATGTAGAAGAACTTGGTCGAGCAAAAGCAATGATGCCAACAAGTTGTTGCTCAAAGAACAATAAGACACCTGCTATACAAATTACAATCAGCCATAAAGGAGGTAAGAAGCAAAATTGCATAGGCCCTTACCCTGAGTTTTTTCCCATTTTATCCATTTCTTTTTTAAATATATTAAATAATACCTTTTCTGGGAAAATATTTCTCGGAATAATCCTGACGTAATCTCGCTACTTGGAGTAGCGAGATTTAAGCAAATCTCGGTCTTTGAAGTAGCGAGATTTGCTATGTGTCATTTTCAGAAAAAAAATTATTTAATATATTTTTTTAAAAAATAAAAATTCGGGAAATAGATTATTCTGCGTAATAAATCAGAAAATAATTTATTACGCAGAATAATTTATTTCCCGATTTATCATTTTTTAAAAATATATATTAAAAAAATTTATTGTATAATAAATTGAAAATTTGAACTTTATTTTAAATTACCAATTTTAATTGTACTTGAAATTAATATATATATATATATATATATATGTATTGACACAACAAATATTATTTAGAGTTTGACACAACATATATATACACTGACAGTTTGTTAAAGGGACAGAAAATATAACGTTCAAAAATATTATTTATTTTTTAAAAATATTTAAAAATAATAATATATATTTAGAGTTTGAAATTTAAATTATGAATATGATTTTCATGTATTTGTACAAAAAATAAATATTTTTTTTATAATTATACCCAAATTTTAATTTGACTCTCAAATTCAAATTCTCAAATATAATTTTTTATTTTAATTATTAACTAATTTTTTATGATCGATGAATAAAAAAAATCAAAGTAAAAAGTTGAATCTTTTTAAGAAATAAAAAAAAAGAAAAAGTGTGTTGGCTTTTTTGAGGTTAAATATTCTTAAGTCAAAGATTTGTATAATTAATGTATTTATTTGTGGATTCTAATTATGTGGGATACTCTTTCTGAGACTACTTTTTAGGTATTTCCACTTATTGTTTTGTTCAATTAATAAAAAAAAATGAGAGAAGATTAAGATATAATAATTATGTATACATTTATTATTCAAAGTAAAGATGGATTATCTTTATTATAAGAGATGAGAAAAAAAAATGTTAAAGATTTACTTAGTTGAGGAAGATATTTTTTATTTTCTAATATTTAAAATTTTAAAAAGTTATAAAAATTTAGCTTGTTTTAAAAAATATTTTGAATATACATATAAAAAAGGTATAAAATTGGGTGTAAATACCCAGAAAATATAATAAATAAAAGAAATTAAAAAAAAATAGATTTTTTGCTGAGAAAGGAGAAAAATCGGAGACGATTTTCTGGAAAGGAGAGAAAACCGGTGACAGTTTTGGGGATTTGTAGCGGGACGGTAAATAAAAACCATTTCAAACTCTAAATAATTCTCTTTACATTTTGTTAATTTATTATTTATTAAATATAATTCCACCTAATTATCAACAAGACATTTAAACTATGATCATTGGTTAGCAATTTTAAAAAATTAAATTATCGTATCTAAGATATTATGTAGATCGCTTTAATTTAAAATTTTAAACAGAAGATAGTGCTTTTGAGATTTAGTGAAAAATATAAAAATATATATTTTAAAATTTTGAGATTTGTTCAAAAATATATATATTTATCTTTATATTTAATATGAAAATATATATATTTTAAAAAAATTATTCTGTGTAATAAATCGAGAAATAATTTATTTCCCGATTTATCATTTTTTTTTAAATATATTAAATAATATATTTTTATGAAAATGACATGTGGCAAATCTCAATACTTAAATCTGGCTACTCCAAGTAGCGAGATTACGTCAGGGTTATTCTGAGAAATATTTTTCCAAAAAAGATATTTTTTAATATATTTAAAAAATAAAAGATTAAAATGGGAAAAAACTCCCCTTACCCTCCTGGGTACGCTAACTAGTCGGCTAGGGTAGATAAGGATAAAGAGAATATGCTCTTTTTGCATTAGGATAAACATCATGAGTGCTTGATGGTTGGGATAAGCTTATATAATTTTTTATTCTATTTTGTTTTATTTTTTTATCCTTTATCCATATTACTTTTACTCAAGTAGTGTGGTCAAGATTGATTGCTTTGTAAACCCTATACATAACTTGAAGACAATGATGAAAAGATCTTTTGCCAAATTCACATTAATTAGTAGAAGACATTGTCTTCATTTAGTTTTAACACTTGAAAACGATCATTAACATCTTGCATCATGTGTGGTTTGAAGACTAGAATCTAATAAAAAAAATAAATGGAATGAAAAGAATTCAATTCCGTCCACTCCCCCTCCCTTTTTTTCTGCATGCCATTGCAACTAGTTAATTATAATTCTCCTATATACTTACCTTTATTGTTTTTTATCTCCTTGTATCTCTCTCATTTCTTCAACCTCTTAATCTCCCTCATTTAAATTCCTTATGAAAAACAAAAGAGCTACTAGCCAAATCTATTAGTGTTAAAGTTTCCTTTTAACATATGAATTGCGAAGTGCACAAGGCAACATAAGTTTCAGTCCTTTTTTAGTTTAGGACAGCTCCTATTGTCCCTTTTCTTCTTTCCATGTTTAAAACTAAAATAAAATATTCTAAAAAAAAAAAAAATTGCATGTTTTCCATACTTTTGCTTGTAGACGGTCAACCGCTCTGGGGTGTAGTTGATCGCCCCCTCGACATTTTGATTAAAGTAGTCATTGGCCTATCAGGCAATCGATTGCCCTTGTTCAGATGGTCAACCACCAGATTCGAGAGTGCATATTTTTGCACTCTTTCATGGTTTTCTTTGGTATCTCAAGTCCTTTTGAGTCTAGACACTCATTAGAGTGTCACTAATCACGTATGGATACATGTTGATTTATTAAGTATTTTCATGGGTTTTCCATAAATAAAAAAAAATTCATTTTAAAAATGATTTCAAATGAATTTTTAAAAGGTTTTCAAGTTTTACAAAGTTTCAAACCAAATTTTGGAGTTATACATCGACTTTAGAATGTTTTCCAAAATTTTGTAATCAGATTCAAGACGGGTTTGTGGTTTTCCCATAAAAAATTCACACATTTTCAAGTTTAAAGAAATAAAAAAATATTTTTCAAAGCAATCACTTATAAAGAGGTTTGGGGGGGGGGGGGTCGAAAAATGAGTTTTTCTTAAAGTTTAACTTGATTTGAATTTGTGTTTTACAAAGTTTTCATTGGAAAATTAATTTTCTAATAAAAAATAAATGGTTTTTCAACATAATCTTCAAGTGATCTCAAGGGATTCAAGTGTTTTCTAAAAGTCATCAATTTTTTTTAAAAACACTTTTTTTTGAAATTTTTTTTTGGTGAATTACAAGTGGCTTGATTCCTCAAAGAAGGATATGCAGGCAATCTACTTTGGTAGATTCAGTTCCAACTTCTAAAAACTAAGTTTGTTTTCCCCCTTTCTTCTTTTATCTTTGTTTTGTTTTGTTTTGTTTTGTTTTGTGTTTTTTTTTGGGTGCATGTTTGAGATCTTTGAAAGGGTATCCAAAGTAGTAGAGTTTTCATGGGGCAAATGCCTATGTATAAATTCTATGAAATATTTTTCAAAAGCAGTTAAGGATCATAAGTTTGATTTTCAAAATTTAAGTAAAAAAGGAAAACTACAGTAAGCAATCGGTTACCCTTTGTAGGCGATTGATTGACAAATGTTGTAAGGGTATTTTTCACTAATTTTCTACCTTCCTCAAAATTTGAACGTCAAAATAGGATACACACACCCACATAAGGTAATTGTAGTAACCATTTTTAGAATAGTGCTTTAGATTGTTAGATCTTTTAAACCTCATTTAGAAAATGTTTCAAAGTTTAACTTTCTATTCACAATGGTATTCCTGGATTAGATGTCTTTTGAAAAAGGTTTTTTGAGCAAAAAAGGCTAAGAAAAGGAAACCAATGGCTTGACTAGTCTTATTTGATTTTCTTTAGTCACCAAAATGTTGGCGATCAAAATGAGCAATTTGAATCCAATGTTGTTAGCTTTTTGATGATTCCACTGGGGACTTGTGAGAATTAAACCACCTCTTGGGTTTTTGTCCATCATGTTGTTTATTTACGTGTGCTTGCATCCGTCTTTTGTATTTATATTATTTGTATGTTGTTGTGAAATAATGTGCTATTTATGCCTTGTCATTGTTCATGCATCTTTCTACATGTCTAGAAAATATTCCTTAATTACATGGCATTACAGGTTTTGTGCTCATATGTTTTCCCGGGTAATTAGAACTAATTAAAGCCTTTTCAACTCTTGAAAACCACTTGATCAAAAAGTATCCTAGTAATTAAGATACTGCATATAAGCAAGCCATAGATCTATTAAGAGAATATAACTTATACGAGAAGAACCAAACAAATTAACTCACTCAAACTTTAAAGTCTTGGATGCTTAATTTTAGACTCGAGTTTAGTCATAATTTTAGAAATATATAAATTTTTTGTGTTGAGATTTATGAGTCATCTAGAAGATTTAATTTTGGGCTTAAAAAAGTTATGAGGTTGAATTTTAGGCAGTGAATTTAGAATAATTTAGAAATGAGCGAAAAAAAATAAAAATAAAAAAATTATCAATTAATTTGCAAATGATCAAAGTAATTGTCATGTAAAAACGCGAATCATTACAATGTCGTAGTCAGCCGGTTACATAATGTCCTCTATCGTATTTTTTGCGGCGTCAGTCGTATTTCTGTTCTTGCGCGGCTAGTTAAGCCGCCCACCATGGCGGCTCAAAACGGCTGAAAGGGTGGGTGAGCCACCGTCATGAGCTGCACGCTGACAACGTGCACATGCCTGCTTCTGTTCTGAAATTTTATTTAATATTAATCATCGTTTTCAAGAAATAAAAAAAGTAAATGAATACACAAATAAAATAAAGCTATTTTATTTTGATATTATTATTGGGCCAATAAAATCAGTTGCGCAGGGAAAGGGGTTGTCACCTGTCGGCTGTCATACATCACCCAATAAACTTTTGCCACCTGCCATGCCACTGGTCAAAAAGTCTTACCGTTCTCACCGGTTTGTCTGTTTTTTCCTCCGGATGTTACGTGTAACGGTTGACGTGGCGGCATCGCATGGCTGTAGCGGAAAGCTTCTTGGAATTAGAGGACACGTGTAAATCCTCCGAGCGACGTCGTAGCGGAGTGAGACTCTTGTGGGGACCCGTACCCGTCCAGCCGTCTTATCTCTTGATTTTGCTTTTGGCAAAGCTCCAGCCGGTTGCCACGTGGTGACCTCGCCGCGAAAGATAACGTCGATTGACATGCAACCCGTTCAAATTACACTGCCCAATAAGATCGCGACACCTCGGATGGGTCGATATTTTAGAATGTTCCTTGACCCAAGAAAAAAGAAGTAAAGAATGCGTGGGGAGCACATGTGGCGTGGGATAAGGGCCGCCGGGGGTGGGGGGAGATAGGGTATTATAGGGTATAGGGATGGCAGCAAGTTTCAGATCATGGCCAACAAATGGACGGTGTGGATTGAAGGGTGGGGTATTTAATGTGCATGAGATGGAGACTGATAAATTGGTCTTAGTGAGGAAAGAAGTGGGAGGTGAGGTAGTGCGTGTGTGTGTGTATGAAAATGACTTTTTTTTTTTTTGGGGGGGAGGAGGGGTGGTGTGGGTGAGTTCTCTGTGTTAGAGACAGATAAGTTGGTGTTGGTGAGTAGCATTTTCTTTCGTTTGGGTTATAACCAGTCAGCACGAGAGCTGTGGCATTGTGAGAAGGTAAGACCACTTCTTGGATATGGGAGTGATGACTAACCTTTTGTTTTTTTTTTTTTTTTAAGATTTTTAGATTTTTTTCATAGTGATGGAGAGTGTGTATTGAGATTTGAATTTTGAATTTATATACATATGAAAAAAATTAATATAATTTTATTTTATACTTTATTTAAATTCATGTAATTTTAAATGTGAGGTTGAAATTTCATGCTCCCAAATATAAAATTAGAGTTTTCTCTATTATTTTATTATAATTATTTTTTAATTATTTTTGGGCTTCTAGTTTATCTAGATGTAACAAAACGAAAGGGTAGTTCCAAAATTAAGAAAGCTATCTTTAGCATTCATTTCATGCTTTGTCGTATAAACAATTCCATTATCTTCTCTTATGACAAAGAAGTTACCCGTGTTCTTGGGTTTCCTAGCCTTACAGAGAACCACCCAACTAAAGGGCCCTACTCCATTTTTTTTTTTTTTTTATAACTTTCTTCAGCTTTAGTCTTTCATTATCAAACCTCTTTAGTGAAGTGCCTCTCCGGTGAGAGGCATGAGCGAGACGAAAGAGGCGTAGGTGAAGCACCGGCGAGCTTCGGTTCTAATCTCGCTTTGCTGTGATCGTCGGCGAGCTTCGGTTATTCAGAATCCGGTCTCGCTGCTTTTAGCCCCTTACCGAATCTTTTTCCAATTGAAATTGATTTCCAAAGAAGAGCTTAAAAAATTGTCCACACTTCAGCTTGTTTTGTTGTTTCTCTTGACGCCACAGGGAGAATTTTGCATGGAGCTTTAGTACTAATGGAAGGATGTGTTGCACCACACCAAATTGAGTTCAAGTAAATGTTAAAGCATCTCTCTAGTGGGATAGACTATTCTTTCTAACCAACGAGGATACATTTGGACCTCCAAAAATGAATACTGAGAGGATTCAAATGGTATAATTAATTAATTTTTTTTTAAAAAATATATTAAGATATCTTGAGCCTTGTTGGGAAAAATAGTTGGATAACTAAACTTGTATAAAATACTTGCACAACTTTTTTCACCTTGTATAACTAAAATTGAACAAAAAGTTAGAGGTATAACCACTAAATTTCAATTTCAGAATTCAATCCAACAATGTAGCAATTTAATTACCAAACAAATACACAGATAGTGGCAAGAATAATAAAGTAATAAAATATCAAAAAAATAAGATACCAAGAATTTATATGGAAAACCCCAAATCATGGGAAAGTCATTGGACCTCTGGTCCAACACAAATCCATTAGATAAGAGAAAAATATAAGGGGCTACAAGCTTTGCACGAGTTCTCAATAGAAATGAAAATTGCAACAAATTATAAACAACCTTACTTGAGAGTCGATCTCACCAATAAGAACAGGAGATCAATAAAAAAATGGTCTCACCAAAAGATAAAATTCGACAAAGAATGCCACAATCAAAGCTGATAAAATTGAAGCTCTTGTCTGTTAGTTATTTATACTGATAGACATGCTCGGTTTTAGTATTTATTAATAACTTCAATTATTCCATTTTAATGAGAATCTTTGTGAGTGATATTTGCATAACATTATTTATTTAATGATTATGCACGTGTCTTTTATTCTATATAGTAGGTGATCTAGTGTGTAGAGTACGACTTATACACAGAAGATTAAATCATCAGTTCTTATAAAATATAAGTTTATTGTTCACTATTTTAAATGGAATTGGACACATCATTGGTAGGACTGTAGCACAAGGTTTTAATAGGTTTTTCTTGACTATTGGGAATGGTACAGTTCCAACACCTTGTACTAGTACACTTTGTGTGCAATGAACAAGACCGTCTCGAGATAGTTGTTTTTATACTGATTATATAAAACAATTAATACCTCATGGTTATTATGAGTGTTTATACTCTTAATCCTGATATGATTATTGGACACGTGCATATAGTGTTTATTACTTTAATTCATAGAAGAGTGAGATTCTTTATGGGTCAAAATACTCAGTGAGTTGGGTGATAACATTATGTGTATGGTGAACATTAATTATTGATGGAATCCACGTCCTGATATTGGGATTGATGATACCCCCTTGAGGAAGTTTATAAGTTTTGATTGTATCAAACCCTGCAGGGGGATCAAATAAGTTAAGTGAAAGGTCTCAGGGAACTAAAAATTGTCAGTAATTTAATTTAATAGACGGGTATCTGTAATATTTACGTGGAGAGATAAATAAGCATTTAATAATAGGGGCTCGAAATTTAATTTCGAATATGACAGGGAGTGTAATTATAATTCTTTAGTGGTATGAATTATAATTAATGTAATTAAGGATAAATTTGGGTCAAATTAGGAATTCTTAATTACGTGGGAAGCCCTAGTCATATTTGCCTAGAGGTCCCTGTTGTAGTCTATATACACGTGCTCCATTCAGAAGCTAGGAGAGATGAAAAAACTTTCACAAAGGCAGACGTTTTCATGAGAGAAGAAAACCCTAACGGCTGTTTACAAGCCCACTCTCTTAAGAGTAAGACGTGTTCAAAGAATACAGTAGAAGATTTTTGGTCATCTTCAATAGCTCGTTTTCGTACTTGTAGATTCGGGATCAAACCAGATAGATCTCATAGGTATAATCTTAATCACGTAATTAGGGATTGCATGATCTGATAAATTTTTTTTTTTGTTATTCGTATACACTACAACTGGATCTCAGGGCTATTCCGCAAGTCCCTTTAATTGGTATCAGAGCCTCAGTTGATACTGTATACGGATAATAATACCATGTTATTCGAAAATCAAATTAATGCATGTTTCAGGTAGAACGTGTGTATGCACTAACATCTGTTTTGCAACGTTCTGTTCGGCAATTATGGTCACATTAATCTATGTTTTGTGATTGCGATTGTTTATTACAAGATTCGTAGCATGTGAACTCCGGTTATGGAGGCATATGATTTTGTAATCTGATGTAACTTCATCTAAGAATGAGGCACAGTTGCGGCGTGTGCATAGCAGTGGTGAAAAATAGGAAAAATTCTAGAACAGTGATGCGGTTTTTCATTCCTTTTTTAAATTTGAATTTGAATTTGAATTTGAATTTGAGTTTGAATTTGAATTTGAATTTGAATTTATATTTTTTTTTTGAATTTAAATTTACTTGGACCCCTACGACCTAACCCAGTAGGTCGAACCTTGTTGGGGGAGCTGCCCCGGAGCCCCGTCGAACTCCAACACTGCGTAATGGCAAACAAGGATTCACGGTGTTATGATGTAAGCTATTTGACCATTATAACCAGATATTTATTATATCATATTTCTTATTTATATATGTTTGCTTGATGTGTTTGTTGTTCTTGTGTTATGTCATTAGCATGTAAAATTTAAAATTTCAATGTTGGTTTATGTATGTGCAACTAGAGAATAAAATTAATTCCCAAGTTATAATATAATTTTTTTATAAAAAAAAAATATTAAGGGAATTTGAAATTTTATTTGTTGCGTATAATTTTGTTATCAATATTGAAATATTAAATTTATTTGAATATTAAACACGTATTTGTATCCTTCATGAATTAAATAACTAAGCGGGTGAGGAAATTTATTACATATAAATCTCATGATCTCCATCACTAGTTTATAGGTGAAGTAATTAATTTTATGTGATGATATTAGTATCTTCCTTCCCATCGGATGGAATTAATTATAGACTCACCAAGTATAAACTCTGGTAATTGTTAGTATTGGGTCACCTATCCATCTGGGGATTCACTATGGGACAATAGGTCTAATATTATGTGATGGTATACACTTAGCATCATATTAGTATCCTCACCATCTGAGTCACTACTATTGTTTATAGGACCAAAGCTAAGTCAGCAATTTAATTTTTCTTGACATAGTTACTTACCTAGATAGTAAAATTAATAGGTCCTCACTTGTCTACACAAATGTTGAATAGTAGACGAACTCCCATCGAGGTATATTACTCATGGTGTGCTAGGTTGTTGACAGATTCTTTAAAAGAAAATATTGGTAGAGGGAACCATATTCAATTATTGCTCATCATATTTTGTTATAATATGTGATTCTCAGGATTAAAATGACTTTCAATCCCCTAGTTGTTATTCTCTAAGAAAACAAACTGGTTGGACCTAATTATATTGACTGGAAAAGGAACTTGGATATTGTATTGACTGCAGAGGAGTACAAGTATGTGCTCGTAGAGGTATGTCTACTGAAACCCGGTGAAGGAGCAACCGATGAGGAAACCCAGACTTACTGGAAGTGGATTAAGGCTGATGAGATGGCGCGGTGTTACATTTTGGCATCTATGTCGAATGTTCTGCAACATCAGTATCAGTCTATGCCTTCTGCCTATGATATAATGCAGAACCTTAAAGAAATGTTTGGGGATCAAAATCGTGCTGCTAGGTAGACTGTTATGAAGGAACTTATGAATACTATTATGGCAGAAGGGATCCCTTACTCCAGTAAGGGATCATGTTTTGAAGATGATTGGTCTTCTCAATGAGATAGAGATCCTTGGAGTTGAAATCGAGGGGGAAACCCAGGTCGATATTGTTCTCTAGTCACTGCTTGACTCTTTCAAGTAGTTTTGCCTAAACTACAACATGAATAAGCTCTCTTACTCATTGACAGAACTACTTAAAGAGTTTCAAGCAGTTAAAGGTCTCATCAGGAAGCAAATTATTGCTCTTATGACTGAGAAAGGTTCTTCTTTTAGGTCGAAAGAAGTAGAAAAAGGTTCAGAAACCACAGGGGGCTCCTCTAGTAGTGTGTGGGCCGTAGGATGGAGTGAAAAAGCCTAAGGGCAAGTGTTTTCACTACAAGCAGTTAGGACACTAGAAATCACAATGTCCAGTTTATATCGCCAAATAGAACAACAAAGGTATTTTTCATTCACTAGTAGTTGAAACGTGTTTGGCGGTGATATCTACCCGTAGCTAGTGTGTAGATACGAGAGTGACTAATCATATTTATAATTCTTTGTAGGGGTTTCAGCAAATCCGCCAGTTAAGTGATGAGGGGATTTACGTATTTCTGGGAAATGACACGAGAGTGTCAGTAGTTGCAGTAGGAGATATTCGCATTTCTTTTGGTAGAGATAGAATTTTAATATTGAAAGACTCTCTTTATGTACCTTCTATTAGGAGGAATTTGATCTCAGTTTCTAAGTTGGTTGATCACGGATATTCTGTTTATTTTAATAAATCAGTTGTTATTAAGTTAAATAAATGTTTTATCTGTTCTAGTACATTGGTGGATGATCTTTATATTATTAATCATGTTTCTCCTACAGTGCAACTAAATGAATTGAATAACACTGATAAACTACCATGTAAGAGAAAGAAACCTTCTGAATTGAATAAAACTTATCTTTGGCATTTACGTCTAAGTTATATGTTGACCTCATTGGTCACACCCAGTTTTGATTATGAAAAATATTCTTGGTACTGATGGTTGTACTTAAAATTGCATGCAAGTTCACCTTGTGCGCGCTTTAGGACTGAAAGACATATCATGATGGCGTGAGGTGTTCGTGCCGAAGAATGAAGATATATGTGTTGTATTTTGTATTCATTTGATTATTTCTTCATTCTGGGATGTAATTTATTATGAACTGTACTCGTGTATGGTTTGTAATAATTTGCATCATGCATGGTAGGTACGTATGCTCAAAACAACCATAGTTGGACTTTAGGTACCTACACAGACCTTAGGGATCAGTCGACTGACACCATATTTTTCCGGTAGGATAGAAAGACCCTATGTCCTTATACAAATGCAAAAAATAGTCCCCATATCACATATATTATAAGGGGAATTAAAAGTAGCTAAATATGGACTTAAATTGAAAAGGTTGAGAGGGTTTGGGCGACCGAACCCAGGCCGTGTAAAATGGCTTGGGCGACTGAACTGGTCAACTTGTTGACTCTATGTTTGGGCACCCGAACCCCTTTTGAACGTATCTTCCTCGGGCACCTGAATGCTCCTCAGAGCACTTTTCAACTATTCGGGTGACCGTCTGTTTATATTCAAATAGAGGATCAGGCGACCGAACTACCTAGTTCGGTTAATCGAACTTAGCTTTGGGCATCCGAACCTCGGACATTTGGCTACTGACTTTGATTCAACCAACTGGTCCTTAACTTGGGCACCCGAACCCCTTAAAGTTGAATTTTTGACTGTGTCTGATCAGGCACCCGAATCTTGCGGGTTAAAATAATTTTTACTGAATTTTAAATGGGATAAACTGGGTTAATTTTCTTAATGATGTTTTAAACAATTCTAATTATACCCATTGTATCCCCAACGGTCAAAAAATGTTCCTTGCCTATATATACTGGTTCATTTGTCTTAATTAGCAAGGATTAGCAAACTTGATTAGGGAAAAAATTTTCTCAACTCTCAAAACCTTAAAAACCCTATATTAGCCAAATACTTCTTGAAAACACTCACATACTCCTCATTCTCTTTCTCAAAGCATTGTGAGCATCTCTATAAGGCATTGTGCTTAAACTTCTCTAGCTAATACTCTCTCTTGATATATTGATTAATAGATTTTACTTGAGAGTATAGCCTAAAAGTTCTTCCACCGATTTCATTTGATAAATCTAGTGTGGAAAGACTTTGAGGGTTTTTGGTTCTTGCATTATTGTTGCAAGTTACCTAAACCTAGATTTTGTGTGCAAAAATCATTTCTCAAAAAGTTAGTTTTTCAAACAACTCCATTGTGCCTTATACATTGAAATATCCTATTGAGTTTGTTTGATTTATCTTGCTTAACATATTTGAAACCCTGATATGATATTGTGATACTAAAATATTGTGTTTCAAATCTTGCTTAGATATACACTCTAGATCTGGACTGAAAATATATACGTGATTGAGTGTTTAACACACATTAGAGCACTGAGCCTATTTACATATCATTCGTGCTTGCATTGTTGACTAAGCTATATTGGTCTACACATTTGCTTGTGTTGAAGTGCATTTACATGTACAAACAATTTATACACATTGGTTGTATTCCAAGCACGGGCTTGAAGAGGGAGACTAGTCTTGTGGAATAGTCTCGGATTGACTTAGACCCAGTTAGGAAAGTTAGGTGCGTCAACCTATTAAGACGTGTCGGTTGAGGTCAGCCCCTTGAATTGACTTGGTTGTATAGGTGCCGCTCCACCCGTTTAAGAGAGCATTTTAGTGGTAATCCTTGTGCTGGTGTGGCCAAGGCGGGGACGTAGGCACTGTTGGCCGAACCTAGATAACATATCGTGTATATTCTTTACATTTTCACAATTTACATTTATTGCACGTGTATATGTGTTTGATGATTGCATAGATTAACCCTAGGCTAAATTACATTGTTGTTAAAATCAGTAGACCTAGGCAACAAATTTTTAAATACCTAATTCACCGCCTCTCTTGGGGTTGCACCATAACTATCATTATATTAATCTGAAACGGATTTCAAGGATGGTTTAGAATGAATCATTAGGTTCATTAGAAGTGGAGGCACTACCAGTCTGTGAATCCTTCTTAGAAGGTAAGATGATCAAGCGACCCTTTTCGGCCAAGGGCTATAGAACAAAAGAGGCATTAAAATTGGTTCACTCTAATTTGTGTGCCCTATGAATATCCAAGAGAGAGGTGGCTTTGAGTATTTCGTTACTTTCATTGATGATTACTCAAGGTATGAGTATATTTATTTGATGCGCCGTAAGTCTAAATGCTTTGAGAAATTCAAGGTATTTAAGGTAGAAACGGAGAAGCATTAGGGTAAATGTATCAAGACACTACGATTTGATCGTGGTGGTGAGTACCTCTTAGGAGAATTTGTGGATTACTTATCAGATGAAGGAATTGAATCCCAGTTGTCTGCACTTGGTATGCCACAACAAAACGGTGTAGCAGAAAGAATGAATAGGACTTTTATGCACTAGAAACAACAGCCTATATTATGAACTTGGTCTCATCTAAATTAGTACCTACTACACCCACAGAATTGTGGACTGGGCACAAACCTAGTCTGCGGCATGTTCGAATATGGGGTAGTCCAACACACATGCTAAAAGGAAAAATAGATAAGTTGGAATCAAGGACAGATGTCTGTTTATTTGTTGGCTACCCTAGAAGTACGAAAGGTGGTTTATTTTTTTGTTCTAAGGATCAGAAGGTCATTGTTAGCACCAATGCTTAATTCTTAAAAGATGACTATGTAATGAACCACAAACCTAGAAGTAGGACTGTTCTAAAAGAGTTGAGAGGAGATATACCAGCTATACCAATAGTGCAAGAAGAACCACCACAAGACAGAGTTATTGATATTCCATTGTCTTGTTGTAGTGGGAGGAATGTTGTAACTCGAGCCAAGTCTGACCCATCACATGTAGCTACCATCAATACTCCAGTTGTATAACCAAGGCAGAATGATGGTGCACAAGGATCAGGATCAACACATCAAAATGTGTCTCGTTGTAGTGGGAGGGTTGTACATTTTCCTGATTGGTATATGTTCTTGGGAGAGTCTTATGACAAGATCCTTGATGAACTAGATACTGAACCCAACAACTACTGTGAAGCACTTCAAGATAAAGATGCAGAACTCTGGCAGAAGGCTATGAAATCAGAGATGATGTCTATGTACTCTAATCAAGTTTGGGATCTTGTAGAGCCACCCGAAGGGATAAAACTTATCGGATGCAAGTGGATTAATAAGAAGAAGAGAGGAGCAAATGGGAGGGTGGAAACCTTCAAGGTTAGGCTTGTTGCGAAATGGTTTACTCAGAGGGAATCGACTATGAGAAAACTTTCTCGCCAGTAGCCATGTGAAAGTCTATTCGGATTCTCTTATCCATTGCAGCTCATTTCAATTATGAAATTTAGCAAATGGATGTCAAGACAACTTTCCTTAATGGAAGTCTTGATGAGTGCATCTATATGGTGCAACCAAATGGTTTTGCAACAGTAGGCCAACATCACATGTTGTGCAAGCTTAAAAAGTCCATTTATGGACTTAAGTAGGCATCTAGGTCTTGGAACATCCATTTTGATCAAACCATTAAATCTTATGGTTTTGATCAATACCCTGATAAGTCATGTGTATACAAAAAGCATGACGGAAATGTGGTGGTATTCTTGATGCTATATGTGGATGATATCTTACTTATCGAAAATGATGAGGGGGTATTATCTTCGGTTAAGGTATGGTTATCCGGATAGTTCGACATGAAAGACTTGGGAGAAGCTGGTCACATCATTGGGATCAAGTTTTTGCAAGATTGCAAGCAAAAGACGTTGGGCTTATCACAAGCTACTTATGTCCATATAATTCTTGCCCATTTTAGCATGCAGGATTCCAAGAAAGGGTTACTCCCTTTCAGACATGGAATCTCTCTATCTAAGGATCAGTGTCCTAAAACATCGATTGAGGTAGAGAACATGAAGGCAGTTCCTTATGCATCAACAGTAGGAAGCCTCACGTATGATATGCTTTGCACTAGACCTGACATCTGTTTTGCCATAGGCATGGTCAGCAGATATTAGTCTAACCCAGGGCGAGAACACTAGACTGCAGTAAAACATATAATCAAGTACCTGAAAAGGGTTAAGGATTATATATTGGTTTATAAAGCAAATAGTCTAGTACCCATTGGGTACACAGACTCAGATTTTTAGTCAGATAAGGATTCCAGAAAATCAACCTTTGGAAATGTGTTTACCCTAGGAGGTGGAGCCGTTAATTGGAGGAGTATCAAACAATCATGTGTTACTAATTCCACTATGGAGGCCGAATATGTGGTAGCCTCTGAAGCAGCCAAGGAGCCGTTTGGCTCAAGAACTTTCTATTGGATCTAGGAGTGGGGTCTTCGGTACAATCGCCTATTACACTTTACTGTGATAATAGCGGGGTGGTTGCTAACTAGAAGGAACTCGAAAGCTACAAGAGAGCCAAACACATTGAGCGCAAGTATCACTTGTTACGAGATATCGTGTAGAGAGGTGATGCAATGGTGATCAAGATTACATCAGCAAGCAACCTAGCAGACATGTTTACAAAGAGCTTATCAGTTAGGACTTTTGATAGTCATGTAGAGGGAATGAGAGTGAGATGTATGACAGCAAAACTTTGAGTCTAAGTGGGAGATTGTTAGGGATTTATACTTGTCGAAAATTGAAAAGAGTTATGTATTGATCTGAACATTACATGTGAATATATACAACAATCCTAGCATAACTAAAAAGTAAATTAATAAATCAAATCCCATGATTTAGGGGACACCCTAACAGAATAGGAAACTTTGCTGTATAGGCCTAATTTTAAGGATACAATTGGTTATTAAAAGAATATCCTAAAATAGCTAACTAATAATACACGGTTTTCCCACACTCCTCCTCAAGCTGGTGAATAGGTATTCTCCATTCCCAGCTTGGAAACAATAGTTTGGAAAATAGAGCTACTCAACCCTTTGGTAAGGACATTAGCAAGTTGACCATGTGTCGACACGTTAGGTGTACAAATCAATCCACTCTCCAACTTTTCTTTGATAAAGTGTCTGTCAACTTCAATGTGCTTCGTTCGGTCATGTTGTACTGGGTTATGAGCTATGTTGATTGTAGGTTTGTTGTCACAATATAAGGCCATCCGACTTAATCTTTAAATCTTCAAAGATGATCTTCAGCCAAAGTAGTTCACACAAACCTTGAGCCATTGCCCGGAATTCAGCCTCTGCACTCGACCGAGCTACCACACTTTGTTTTTTACTTCTCCATGTTACAAGATTCCTATCGAGAAAGGTGCAATGTCCTGAGGTTGATTTTCTATCAACAAATCTAGCATAATCAGCATCAATGTATGCCTCAAGTACCAATCCTCCATTTCTTCTAAACATGATACCTTTTCTTGGTGTTCCCTTGAGATACTGTAGTACTCTATGGGCTACTTGTAAATGAACTTCCTTCAGGCTATGCATAAACTGACTAATGAGATCAGCATATGTCATCAGCATACACTAGAAGGATTGTAACTCCCCCCGAAGGAGAGTGTTTAATGAACAATGTGTGATCCCCTTGACTTTGTTTGTATCCCATAGCCAACATAACTCTTGCAAATCTCCCAAACCATGCTCGTGGTGATTGCTTAAGGCCATACAAAGCCTTTTTCAATTTACACATAGTGTCAGCACCAAATTCTTCCCATATCCCGGTGGAACCTACATATAAATCTCTTCCTCTAGTTCCCCATGTAAGAAGGCATTCTTGACATCAAATTGTTGCAACTCCCAACCATAATTAGCTGCTAGTGATAATAATACCCTAACCGCGTTCATCTTTGCAACAGGAGCAAAGGTCTTTAAATAATCAATCCCATATGTTTGAGTATACCCCTTGGCTACCAATCGCGCCTTGTATCTCTTAATTGAGCCATCTGCCCTATACTTCACCATATATACCCACTTACAGCCCACCGGTTTCTTTCTTACAGGCAACTTCACCAACTACCAAGTCTTGTTCTTTTCCAACGCCTCCATCTCCACATTCATAGCTTGTCTCCATTTTCCATTGGACAAAGCCTCAGATAATGTGGTAGGAATGGTGATGGTATTTAGGTATGAAAGGCTCTATGGGATGGTGAAAAATTCTTAAACGGCAAAAAATGTGCAAGAGGGTACAATGGTTGCTTTGTGCATTTTCGAGTTCCTTTCCTAATGGCAATCAGAAGGTCTTGGTCATCATTATCAACATGAGATTCAATTTCATCTTGCAATGGATGGTTAACAATTGTTACCTCATTCAAACGATCTAAGTTGGACTCTTGGACCTGCATTGGTTTAGGAACAACCATCTTCCTTCTTGGGAACACCTTGCCAAATATGGTATTTCTATAAGCAGAATCGGTCTTTTCTTTGGGTTCATTTGGTGTTTTAGGAACATGTTTAGAAGAACTCTCAGGTACATGGTTGGAACAAGATGAACAAGGAGGTACACGTATAGGGTTCGAGATTTTAGACAGGAATTGATGGCAAATCAAGCAAAAAATCTTCCTTATCTTCCCTAGTTGAATTCTCCCCCTAAAGATAAGGATTAGTGAAATAAGACTCATTTTCATTGAACGTAACATCCACTGAGACATAGAATTTCTTTGACGGATGGTGGTAACACTTATATCCTTTTTGAGTCGAAGAATAGCCCACAAAGACATATTTTAGAGCCTTCGGATCTAATTTCCCCCTGTTGTGACTATGAACATGGACAAATGACACACACCCAAAAATCCTAGGAACAAGGTTGTTAGTAGTGGTTAGGTCTGGATAGAATGTGGAAAGTATGTCCATAGGACTCTTGAAACCCAAGACTCTTGAAGGCAAGCGATTTATCAAATGAGTGGCTATCAGAACTACTTCCCCCCAAAAAACCTTGACACATTTTTTTGAAACAACAAAGCTCTAGTTTTTTCAAGGAGATGGCCATTTTTCCTCTCTGCTACCCTGTTTTGCTGTGGGGTATTGACACAAGATGACTCATGTACTATTCCTTCTGTCTAAAAATATGAAGTACGAATTTGATTGAAATAGTCCCTGGCATTATTTGACCTAAACCTTTTGATATTGACCCCAAATTGGTTTTTGATCATGGAATAGAAATTTGGGAACACAATACTAACATCAGACTTATGTTTAAGTAGGAAAATCCATGTAACACAAGTGCAATCATCAATGAAAGAAACAAACCATCTTGCCCCAGAAACATTAGAAACAGTAGATGGACCTCAAATATCACTGTGAATAAGATAGAAAGGAATTAAGATTCTTTTGTAACTAATTGGAAAAAGTACATGCTTGTGTTTAGCAAGTTCACATACCTCACACTGAAAGTTTTCAACATCTAAATCCTTAAATGAGGAAGGAAACATAACTTTAATAACCCTAAACGATGGATGTCCAAGTGGGCAATGATGAAGTAAAATTTTTTCTTTATTGGATAATACAAACTTTGACATAAAGGAAGAAGATAATTTGTCCTTGGTCATGTGCAACTGAGTTGGTGTTTCAAGATAGTAGAGGCTATTCCTTTCCCTAGCACGTCCAATCATCTTCCCCGAATCCTTGTCCTGAAATATACAATTACTACTGTCAAAGATCACATTACAACATAAATCTTGAGTGAGTTTATGTATAAAGAACCAGATTTGTGGACAATTTAGGAACATAAAGGACATTTTTCAAAGTTACTAATGGTCTTATTTTCACATCCCCGAAACCAGCTGCAGTGGTCAAGGATCCATCTGTTGTGGCTATTTTCTTGATGCTTGGGCATGGAGTATAGGTTGAAAAAATATTGGATAAATGGGTCATATGATCGGTTGCTCCTGAGTCCATGGCCCAAGAAGTAGTAAAGGTTTTATTTGAGACATTTAATCCAATAGAAGATGGAAGCTCACCTGAATATGCAAAAGAACAAGTACCTGGAAATCCTTCAAGTTTTCCAAGACTGTTGATAAGTGATCTCAGCCTCTCAATCTCTTTTTGGTTGAAACTACTTAGCTCTTGTGATGTCCATTCACCTTGTGGTCGTGCAGCAACATGGACTTGTCCATTGTTTCGTGGTTGTCCTCCTTTTTGGCCCCATTCTTGGCTTGGAGGCTTTCCATGAAGTTTCTAGCATTTTTCACGGGTGTGATGAGACTTCTTGCAGTAAGTGCACCATAATTTGTCACGATTTTGGGTTTTCGGCTGGCTACCTTTTCTCCTTCAAGGGTTGCTCCTCTCTCCATGTTTGTGGCTGATTTATTGTTACCCCTAGCCACCATAGCTGAACTATCAGTGATTTGTGGTTCAAGCATCAACCCTCTTCTACTTTCTTCACTTCAGATTATAGGCCTACTTCGTTAAAGCTTGGAACCTTCGGCTTCCTAAGAATTTGTATTCTCACTTGATTAGATTCTGGATTAAGTCCAACCAAAAAATCATATACCCTTTCTTGTTCAATAAAGGCCTTTAGAACCGCTGCATCATTGGAGCATTTTGTTTTTATCATCCGATAGTAATCCAATTCCTGCTACAAGGATTTCAATTGATTTGCATATTCAGTGACTGTTTTATTCCCTTGTTTTGCAGCCATAGTTTTTACCTTGACCTCATACACTTGTGCCACATCATTAGCTTTGGAATAGGTTTTCTGAATCGCATCACAGATGTCCTTTGTAGTAGCAAAAAACATGCATGTGTCACTTATTTCTAGAATCATGGAATTCCACAACCACGCCATGATCAAAGAGTCTTCTTCATCCCATGCTTCAAACTTAGGATCCCTTGGTTTAGGACCTGTACCCGTGAGATGGCTAATCTTTCCCTTGCCTTTCAACACCGTGCAAATGAGTTGAGACCACTTAAGGTAGTTCTTTCCATCTAACCTGTAGGAGGTATGAATATTCTGCAATTCTCCTGCTTGTTGGGGTCAGATTACCTCTTCTGATTGGGATGTAGTAGTAGTCTCCACGATTTCTGACATCTTGAAGTCTTGAACAATCAGCTAATCAATGATCATGTCATCCGGAAGCAAAAATGATGATGATGATTGGGCAAAAGTGAAACCCACAGAAGAGAAAAATTGGCAATGAAGGCAAATAGAAGTTTTTAAGGCTTTGACGAAACAAGCCTTGTTTGGCAGAAATAGAGGTGCATGAGCTCAAAAATAGAGTAGAACAGAGGTCTGCAAATATGGGAAGAAACCAACAATGAAGGCTAAAATTATCAGCGATGAAAGCTGAAAAAAAACTGAAACCCTAAGGAGCCTAATTTGGCTCTGATACCATGTCAAAAATTGAAAAGAGTTATATGTATTGATCTGAACATTACAAGTAAATATATACAACAATCCTAGCATTCCTAAAAAGTAAATTAATAAATCAAATCCCATGATTTATGGGACACCCTAACAGAATAGGAAACTTAGTTGTATAGGCCTAATTCTAAGGATACAATCTGTTATTAAAAGAATATCCTAAAATAGTTAACTAATTATACACGGTTTTCCCACAATACTAAAAGACATGCTTTATGTAATAGATTTTAGTATTTATTAATAACTTCAATTATTCCATTTTAATGAGAATATTTGTGAGTAATGTTTGCTTGTCATTATTTATTTAATGATTATACATGTGTGTCTTTTATTCTATATAATAGGTGATCTAGTGTGTAGAGTATGACTTATATACAGAAGATTAGATCACCAGTTCTTATAGAATATAAGTTTATTGTTCACAGTCTTAAATGAAATTGGACACGCCATTGGTAGGACTATAGCACAATGTTTTGATAAGTCTTTCTTGACTATTGGGAATGGTACAGTTCTAACTCCGTGTGCTAGTACACTTTGTGTGTATTGAACAGGATCATCTTGAGATAGTTGTTTTTATATTGACTATATAAAACAATTAATACCTCATGGTTATTATGAGTGCTTATCCTCTTAATCCTGATATGATTATTGGACACATGCATATAATGTTTATTATTTTGATTCACAGAAGAGTGAGATTCTTCATGGGTCAAAATACTTAGTGAGTTGGGTGATGACATTATGTGTATGATGAACATTAATTATTGATGGAATCCACATCCCAGTATTGAGATTGATGATACCCCCTTGAGGAAGCTTATACGTTTTGATTATATCAAACCCTGGAGGTAGATTTTGAATCCGGCACATCAAATAAGTTAAGTGGAAGGTCTCGGGGAATTAATATGTCAATTAATGAAATTGTCAGTAATTTAATTTAATATACGGGTATTTGTAATCTTTACATGGGGAGATAAATAAGAATTTAATAATAGAAGCTCAAAATTTAATTTCCAATATGACGGGAAGTGCAATTATAATATTTTTAGTGGTATGAATTATAATTAACGTAATTAAGGATAAATTCAGGTCGAATTAGGAATTTTTAATCATGTGGGAAGCCCTAGTCATATTTGCCCAGAAGTCCTTGCTATAGCCTATATACTCATGCTCCATTCAACAGCTAGGAGAGATGAAAAAACTTTCACAAAGGCAGACATTTTTGTGAGAGAAGAAGACCCTAACAGCCACTTACGAGCCCACTCTCTCAAGAGCAAGACATGTTCAAGGAATATAGTAGAAGATTCCTGGTCATCTTCAAGAGCTCGTTTTCATACTTACATATTTGGAATCAAACCAGACAGATTTCGCAGGTATAATCATAATCACGTAATTAGGGATTGCATGATCTGATAATTTTTTTATTATTATCCGTATACACTATAATCGGATCTTAGGGCTATTCCGCAAGTCCCTTCATTGTTGTCATAATCATACACCTAAAATTTCAAGTGAATCGGAGTCAGTCTGGCCGTCTAATCAAACACCCAAGTGAATTTCTTCTTCCCCTCGTCTTCTTTTTCATCAAGCTACCATCAATCCTCTTTTTCATTTTTTCATTTAATTTTTAGCTCACCCACTCATACACACAACCCTAGTTTCCTTTTATTTATGTATTTATTTATTTTATTTACAAAATTCCCCTCCTTTTAATGTTGTGAGGAGGGACGCCAAGCAATCTTCCCCTCTCAACTCATAAGGAGAGGTCTTGAAGACCTTCAGTCACCCTAGAAAACTCAAGCTTCCTAGAAGGCAATGCCTTTATCATCATGTCAACCTCATTCTTAGCCATGTGAATTTTCTCAAGTTGTAATAACTTCGTCTATAGTGCATCTTGAATCTAGTGATACACTGTAGCAACCCGAAAATTTTTGGTTCAATTTCTTTGATACCACTTGTAATGACCTAAATATTTCATACAATGAAAGACCTTAATAATCAATTAACAAAGTACTAAATCATCCCAATATAACAATATCATCTACTACACCACAAATTACATCCCTACCGCTTAGAAACATAATAAAATAATACAATTCTAAGTAAGACCTTCTATCCCACCCATGCTTCTGCTGCGCTACTCTGACTACTGCTATCCTCCACGTGATCTGAAAAATGTTAGAATATTCATGGAGTGTGACACCTCTCAGTAAGATGGAAAAGGTTATCATCAGTGTGTGGTGACATAAGTTTAAATATCATAAAACACATTTATTTAGTCAATAATTCAATCTAAGAAAAATGTCTAAATCTAAATTCACCTATATATGTATATTGATAAAATAGTCTTTCTCAAAACATGTTCAGTTTTAATAGAATACTTCCATGTAAATAATCAATATATATATATATATATATATATATATATATATATATATATATATATATATATATATTCCATCAAGAACCACCCTCGTAGGGTCTCACTAGCTAATATCATGCTTCCCCCCATGATAGGGTTGTGCAGCCCAAAAGCTAGACTTAACCGAGGATGGCCACCACGAGGTTAAGTCAAACTTCCATATATGTCTATAGTATGATTGGCCTACCGCAACTGGTTCGGACCTAGGTCGGTCAACAACTCTATGCTGGCTCAATCGACTGTCATCACCTACACTACCATCACAGGTTAGTGTGGTTGCACTCACTCCTTTAATACTGTAGCTATAGTACCATGCTCTTCACATCAATCATTCACCAGGGTTCTTAATTCATGTATATATATCATTTACATAGCGTTATATAATATCAATCTAACGAACTCCTCATATCCTGCCAATGTTATGTTATGATTTCCATAATATTCACAAAATCGGTCAATATAACAAACTCTTCATACCCTGCCAATTTTATATTGTCATTTCCATATCCAACAATATAACGAACTCCTCATATCTTGCCAACGTTATATTGTGGTTTTCAAAACAGTATCAAAATTTCATTTTTCATAAATCAATAAATAGTTAGGTAAATCACATCTCGTATAAAAACCATCTTTCTCAAGTTCAGTATAATTCAACGATCAGTTAAAGCACATTTCAGTGTAAAATTCTCATTCTTAGTTTCAATATAAATCACATATCATAATTGACATTACTATCGTCATATCATAACTAGTAAAAACGTCATATTTACTCAATCCCTAAAACATCCTCATGCCACACAAATTTTTGTCTCGTAAATTATAAAATTATATCCACCTAGAAAAATATAATTTTTTTTGCTAAAAATATCATTTTCACACATGCTTAGATATTCAGAAAAGTATTTATATAATATTCTAAAGATTCTTAACATAACTTATTCTCCTTACCTACTTACTAAGAGAATTCCTGTAAAGATCCTAAAACCCAAGCCAGCGGCGACTCGGAGCTTAAAACCCTAAAAGCACATTTTCCTAGTTCAATGAACTCAACCCCAGAATTACAATTATTTTAATATTTCCTAGGCCCACACACTTCTAATGACTAATTAAACTTTAAAAATAATTAACGGATATAATTTCATTATCCTTACCCACCCTAGCCTTAGAGTTGTGCCTAGGAAACCAAAATTAAAAATTTACTCCAATTAAAATGATGAGGATCGAAGTTAGGATCCTGTGGTGGTGTCCGATCCTCAATTTGGCTGAAAATTTGAGAGAAATTGGGAGGGGGGGGGGGGGGGGAGAGAGAGAGAGAGAGAGAGAGTTTACCTTATCCAAGGAGTGGTGCCTACGACACCCTAATCACGAATCCACTCCGATTAAAATGTTGGTGGCCGAGAATGGAATCCAATGGTATTTTCCGTTCTTCGATTCGACGCGCGTTTGACCGAGGAAATCAAGGAGAGAGGGAAAGGGGTTGAGGAGAGAGAGAGAGCTAATCCGTGAATTCAATTGAAATTGAATTCCTGAAAGATCCTTTAGGTAACCTTTATATATATGTATTATTATAATATTATATTATATTATAGTACTTAATTAATAATAATTAGTTATTAATTAATTAATTAATTATTTTATTTTATTTATTTTTTATATTTTTTAATATTTTATTAATATTATTATTTTAGAATCATAACCCTAATTAAGTATAACTATTTATGGGATTGTTACATTCTCCCCTCCTTATAAAAATTTCATCCTCAAAATTTGCTACCTATAACCCCAAATAAAATTTCTTCTTCCCTTACCACCAAGAATTCTATAGACGAGTCTTACGGTTACAATACCCGTCCCTAAATCAATTCATTCCCGACTCCTACCTCCAACTCATCTCATGAGTAAGTTTCTAACTCCTGAAGTATCACAATCTTAGTTCTTAAATTATTTTATCATATTTAAAATGAACATATTCCTACTAAGTACTCACAATAAACACATACTCAGTTTTGTGTTTTGGCCAATTAAACAAGGTCCTTCATCTAGAATGTAGCTACCAACTTTAAAAGGGATGACTACTCAAGCAGTACATTAGACTTAATAGTAGGGAATCTTATAAACAATACCACGACAACCAAGAATCCAATAATTCTTGACATATTTGTTAAGCCTAAATCTTCAATACCTTTGTGATCGCTTTTAAAACCTCCTAACATAGAACTCCACAAGGAAACCTCAACGACAATCTTATCCTACAATAAAACAAATGTGGGTACCAATCTTGAAAAACTCTTGTATTATCCATGAAGACAATAGGAAACTCATCATCATAGGGGACACTCAAACTTAATTTATTATTGTCTTATACCAAGATATTATTTTCCTGCGTGCACACACGCCTATAGATCCAATCATAAGTTAATTAAAATTTAATCCATGATCTAACATGGACGTTTTCATTTATTCTACATACACGCATCCTTGACTCTACTACTTACTGAAATACATCACCAAAATCTCATTACATCTAGTACATGAGTCTAAACTTCAAACAACCGTAAGCTCTGTGCATCCACTTTTCTTAATCCTATTATGGATGGAAGCCATATACAATAGGCCAATCCCAACTTAAGTGATCTCCAAAACCTAAACAAGAGTTGTCAAATATTTCCCAGTACAATTGATTTATTTGCAAAATAACTCTTAAGTAAGACCTTATCATCGACTTCCAATTCAACTTCAAAACTAGTGTATCCTAGACTTCTGAAGATTTGCCCCCAGTGAAATCACCATTCATAAATAACCAAATATATCGTTAACTTTAGGAAGTTAATAATAATCTCTTGATAACAAACTGCATTATTTTTCCACTATCAGAAAGAATTCAACCTCGAACTTTAAAACGCAAAAGATAAATAACGAAGGGTACAACTATTTTTCTTCTTCAACTAACTCAACATGTTATGGGTTGAGCCCTAAACACAATGGTTCAACAATTTCAGTAGCAATATCCTCAACTACCCTTTTCTCACCGGTTAACCTCTCTTTGAATAAATCGAAAGGAAAACTTCTTTTCTAACTAATAATGTTTTAGCCTATAGAATAATACTCATTCAGAACCACCGAAATTTCCACTTTACCTCCCACCGTTCACTAAATTTAAACAACTAGATAGGACCTCCTTCCATCCTCGGGACGACTATTTACAAATTGAACCACAACTACACTCGTCTTCTACAAACCCACAATAGCCAGCATTTCTTACAAGAACCTTTGCTATTCATTTGCAAATCCAATTTTATAAGTTTACCATTCTAATTTTCTTTTGTCCTCCTCCAAGTCTTTATCTCGCTAACTTTTTGTAATGAATATTTTTCTTAAATTTTTAAAAATGAAGGCAAACATTCCCAAATCCATCTAACCACCAAATAAGGGAATCTAACTCCATTAACTGCAAATTTGGGTTTTTTCCTCCAGGAAAACTCATCATATCCAAACTTTTCCACTTACAATTTAAAGGGTTCTCTTTCAATATGACTCTATTTTGTGGAAGTGTCCCTTCCATACTATATATGTGCGCTCCTTTATTCGAATTCTAAGTCCATACATCCAAGAACTTTGTTGGTTTCCAAACCAAATTTTCCTTGGCTTATCAACCCAATATACTAGATTATCTTGTTACATGGATGCAAGAATTGTAACTTCCAAATCTGAGATGACTGGCCTAACTGATCATGGGACGAGTCTTAAGACACCTTATGCATCACAGTCTCTTTTATGTGTTGATATTTTCTTGGGTGTTGCATACATTTTTATAGGCTAGTAATATGATTTCTTATTACAAGATCTTCTCACACTCACCAGAATTAATTATTCCCATATTCTTTCATGTGTGACCCCATTTAATTTAAATTTATTCCATTACTGTTGCCTCGTTTTCTTTAACCACTTTCTTTTTTTAAAAAAATTTCTCACTCTTTGAAATTCTAAATTCATTGGATACTTGACTCATGGGCTGTAAAAATATCTTCTATTCCTCCTTTGATTGAACAAAATTTAAATTTATTTCCTTGATATTTTTATTGTAGACTGGAATTGAATTTTGACCCTATATTTTCCTTAGGAAGTGATCCAAAGTCCCATGACTAACTTATGGAAATATGAAAAGATTGATTATTTTCTTTAAGCCAAAAAAAAAAAAAAAAACACAAGAGAGAATATAACATACACCAAAGAACTATAACTTTTCAAAAATCTTAGGATAACCAGTATCCCCAACAACTTCACTATTAAAAAACTCATGGGATTTCTAAGCATCTAAATTCGAGGGTAACCACTAACATCTTTTGATTGCTCTCATATCCATGCAAACTAAATCATAAAGGAACCATAGAGAGCTAGGAGTATATTCTAATGTGCAAAGGGGCGTACATTCCAAAAGTGCACAAAATTCTATTTCAAATATTCCAGTATTGCAAATGGTAGCTTATTCCTTACAGTGACAATTTACACAAGATAAGATCACAGTGCAGCATTCCTAAAGAAAAACGTCAATGGTTTGTCCTGACTTTTCTGGAACCGTCTACTGTTCCAAAAAAATCATCGAAAACTCTCGATGAATTTCTGCTTTTGGCTGCAAAAAACAAAATTCCAAAATTTCAATTTACTTGCTGTATTTTACTCCACTACGCATCCTATATCCGATCGCTCCTACAACACCCAACCTACCCATTCCTATCCTCATCCTACTTCATACCTATACTCTGGTAATAATCATCCTAAGAGCCTACAAGACCTGTATCCTAAGCTCTGACACCAATTGTAGAGACCTGGAAATTTTCGTTCAATTTCTATGACACCATCTGTAATGACCTGAATATTTCATACAATGGAAGACCTTAATAATCAATTATCAGAGTACTAAATTATCTCAATATAACGATATCATCTACTACGCAACAAATTACATCCCTACTGCTCAGAAATCATTAAAATATACTAAAATAATACAATTCTAAGTAAGACATTCTATCCCACCCACGCTTCTACTACGCTAGTTTGACTACTACTATTCTTCACGTGAATCTAAAAAATGTTAGAATATTCATCGAGTTAGACACCTCTCGGTAAGACAAAAAATGTTATCATCAGTGTGTGGCGACATGAGTTTAAATATCATAAAACACGTTTATTTAGTCAATAGTTTAATCTGAGATAAATGTTTAAATCTAAATTCACCTATATATATATCCCATCAAGAACCACCCTCGTAGTGTCTCACTGGCTAACGTCATGTTTCCCCCCATGATAGGATTGTGCAGCCCGAAGGTTGGACTTAACCGAGACTGGCCACCACCAGGTTAAGTCAAACTTCCATATATGTTTGTAGTACGATTGGCATACCGCAATTGGCCCTGACCTAGGGCGGTCAACAACTCTACGCAAGCACAATCAATTGTCATCACCTACACTACCATCCCAGGTTAGTGTGGTTGTACTCACTCCTTTAATGCTGTAGCTACGGTACCGTGCTCTTCTCATCAATCGTCTACCAGGGTTCTTAATTCATATATATATATATATATATATATATATATTGTCATTTACGTGTTATATAATATCAATATAACGAGTTCCTCATATCCTACCAACGTTATATTGGTATATATATAACGATGAATATAATAAATTCCTCATATCCTGACAACATTATATTCAACCAACAATATAACGAACTCCTCATATCCTGCCAACATTATATTGTGGTTTCCATAATATTCACAAAATCGGTCAATATAACAAACTCCTCATACCTTACCAATGTTATATTGTCATTTCCATATCCAACAATATAACGAGCTCTTCATATCCTGTCAATGTTATATTATGGTTTTCACAACAACAGTATCAAAATTTCATTTTTCATAAATCAATTAATAACTAGGTAAATCACTTCTCATATAAAAACCATCATTCTTAAGTTCACTATAATTCAACGATCAGTTAAAGCACATTTTAGTATAAAATTCTCTTTCTAAGTTTCAATATAAATCACATATCATAATTGACATTACTGTCGTCATATCATAACTGGTAAAAACGTCATATTTACTCAATCCCTAAAACATCCTCATGTCACACAAATTTTTGTTTAGTAAATTATAATATTATATCCACCCAGAAAAATATACTTTTTTTGCTAAAAATATCATTTTCACGCATGCTTAGATATTCAGAAAAGTAATTATATAATAATTCAAAGATTCCTAACATAACCTACCCCTTAACTACTTACTAAGAGAATTCCTACAAAGATCCTAAAACCCAAGCTAGCGATGACTCGGAGCTCAAAACTCAGAAATCACGTTTCCTTAGTTCAATCAACTCAACCCAAAATTACAATTATTTTAATATTTCCTAGGTCCACACATTCCCAATAACTAATTAAACTTTAAAAATAATTAATGGACATAATTTCATTATCCTTACCCTAGCCTTGGAGTGGTACCTAGGAAACCCAAATTAAAAATCTACTCCGATTCAAATGACGAGGATCGAAGTTAGGATCCTATGGTGGTGTTCGATTGTCAATTTGGCTGAAGATTTGAGAGAAATTGAGGAGAGAGAGAGAGAGAGAGAGAGAGAGAGAGAGAGAGAGAGAGAGAGAGAGAGAGAGTTTACCTTATCCCAATAGTGGTACCTACGATGTCCTAATCATGAATCTACTTCGATTAAAATGTTGGTGGCTGAGAATGGAACTCAGTGGTAACCATTCTTTGATTGGCGCACCTTTGGCCAAGGAAATTGAGGAGCGAGGGGTTGAGGAGAGAGAGAGAGAGAGCTAATCCGTGAATTTAATTGAAATTGAATTCCTGAGGATCCTTTAGGATCCTTCTGGTATATATTATTATAATATAATATAATATTATATTATTTAATTAATAATTATTAATTAATTAATTAATTAATTAAAGCAATTTATTTATTTATTTTATTTATTTTACTTTTTTTTAATTATTTTATTAGGATCATAACCCTAATCAAGTATAACTATTTTTGGGGTTGTTACACCTCACCTCAATATGCTTCAATCTCGAATGAAATGTCGAGTTCTTGTTAAGTTGAATTGCACTTTGGTTGTCACAACGCAACATATGTTTTTCTTGCTGGATGGTTAGCTCCTTTAAAAACTTTTTCACATATATGGTCTCGTTTGATGCTTTAGTGATAGTAATATATTCAGCCTTTGTATTTGACAAAATAGTATTTTGCAGTTATGATGGCCATGACAATACGCCAACTGCAAAAGTCATCAAGTGCTTGTTGATTTACTAAAGTCAACATCCCCTACCATGTTAGAGTCAATAAGACCATTTAACTTAGGCTTGTCATTACTAAATTATAAACAAACTCTAGATGTATCCTTAAGATATTGAAGTATCCATTTCATTATCTCTCAACGTTGTTTACCTAGATTAGAAAGAAATTGACTTACCATGCCAACGACATGAGCTATATCTAGTCTTGTACATGGTGTATATCAGATGACCAACAAAAAAAGCATAAGGAACCTTTTCCATGTACTCCTTCTTTCCATCACTTGTAGGACATTGTTTGGAGCTTAACTTGAAGTGACTTGTAAGTAGAGAACTCACTGGTTTTGCATTACTCATGTTGAATCTTTTCAACACTTTTTCAATATACCTTTCCTAAGAAAGCCAAAGCTTCATGTGCTTCTTGTCACAAGAGATTCTTATGCTAAGAATTTGTTCTATCAGCTCCAAGTCCTTCATTACAAACTGACTTACTCAATTCTTACTTTAGGTTAGCTATTTTCTTAGCATCATGACCAATAATCAATATGTCAACCATATAAAACAAGAGAATAATAAAAGCATCACTAGAAAATTTCTTAACAAAAATACAATGATCAGAAGAACTCTTGCCACAAGATTCAAAATATTTGTACCATTGTCGTGAAGCTTGTTTTAGTCCATACAATCTCTTTTCTAGCTTGCACACAAGATGCTCTTTATCTTTCTCATTGAATCCTTTTGGTTGTTCTATGTAGATTTCCTTATGCAAGTCACTATGTAAGAAGACAATCTTCACATCAAGTCATTGAACATCTAAGTTCAAACTTACAGTCGGGCTAAGAATCACTATGATAGAAGAAATCTTGACCACGAGAGAAAAGATTTCCTCAAAATCAATGCCTTTCCTCTAATCAAAACCCTTAACCATCAATCTTGCCTTGTACCTAAGTTGAGAACTATTTCTATCATTCTCCAACCTAAACACCAATTTGTTCTTGAGTGCTCTTTTGCCCTTAGGCATCTTTACTAGCTTATAGGTCTTGTTGTCACCCAGAGATTTCATCTATTCTTGTATAGCTTTCAACCACTTTTTCTTGTGATCACAAGTTATAGCTTCTTCAAAGCACTGTGTTCTCACCCATTAGCGAAATTCATATAGTCACTAGAGTAATACTTTGGGTTTTGGTGATGTTCTTTAGTATATTTTCTAAATGGAAGTGGAATAGGCTGCCGAATCTGGTTTTCAATGACTTCCTCATTTAGTAATGGTTCATCGACATAAACTTCACCACATTCCTGCTTATTTGCCTTATAATTTATTGAATTTTCTAGGTTTCCTCCCGTTTCGATAATGACAAACTTAGACATCTAATTGTATTACTAAGTGTGTACACGGGTATTAAGGTAATAAGCACCATAAAATATGCAAATTGGAAAGGCATGAAGCGTACAAGACAATACTATTTGGCTATGAACATGAGCATATTAAGACCAAACTTGAAGAATGTGAAGATATTTAGGGAGCTCATGAAATCCAAACTTGAAGAATTTAAAGAACTTATTTCATTTATTTTGCAAATAGGACTTATGTAAGTACACTTTCATTGATTATGTGAAGAAGCTTTAATTAGACCCTAGGCACTCCATATTTCATGGAAAATCATTTTTAAGATGTGCAAAAGTTGTTTCAAAGTGTTTAAAATCATTTTAAAAATGTGCAAAAATTATTTCAAAGTGTTAAAATCATTTTTGAAATGTTTTTTCAAAATTCCCTTCATGTATCTGCCGCTGCATTAATGAGTAATTTTCTTGATCAATCAGTTCTCATCTTAAAAAATGTTCAACATGAAAATTTGTTGGATTTTTTCATAACTTTCTTTTGATACCAAGAATGTCCCATTTGGAGTTTTCTTAAAAAAAGTTATGCCCGAAAAACTAAAGGGTGTCCATAGTAGAAAACCCAGATTCAGTCGATCGGATTTAAAGCCCAAACGACTGAAGTTCATCCTATGATGATCTAGTCGATCGGATTAGGGGTCAGTCAACTGAATCGCGCTAAAATGGAAAATCGACTTTGGTTCAGTTAATTGAACCTTATTTCAGTCAACTGGAACTCTCGGGCAAAATTAAGAAATGCCATAAAAATGGTCATATTTTGAAATAGAATATTATTTTAAAGGCCAAACAGTCACATAATGACTATATCTTGCTTTTTCCTATAAATATCAAGCTTAAACACTTGGAGAATACTTTTGATGAACTTGGAGAATACTTTTGATGAATCATTAAACACTCTTGATCATTCTTGAATATCTTGCGATACTTGAGCTTCATTTTCACATCATTCTCAAGTTCTTCTACTCTTGTTTTTGAAAATACATTTAGATAAAGCTTTTGATCTATTTTAAATATCCTTGAATCTTTGAGAAAAACTCATATTCATCTTTTATACATCATCTTCTAGTTCTCCTTGTCTTGATTTTGAAAACACATTTGAGAACACCATCATACTCTATTGAGCTTCAACTTCCAAATCTTTGAGAGTGCATTAGATTGATTTGTATTTGTACTTATCCGCTCTTGAAGGAGCATCCATTGTACACAAACCTTATTTCTCATTCGTATTTTGCGATTTGGCTTTTGAACCGTACCGAGCGAGGGTATATTGCTTGAAGAGGTATCTCCGCCTAGAATATGGGATCATGGGTTTGAATCGTGCCAAGTGAGGGTATATCGTTGGAGAGGCTTCTTCGCCTACAAGAAGGGATTGTACTGGCAACTCCGCCCTGGTTTAAAGGAGCAAGATAGTGGAAATCTTCAAGTGGTTTGCTTGAAGCAAGGACGTAGGCGGGTATAGTCGAACCTTGTAAATCATCGTGTCATTCTCTTTATCCTTATACTCTTTAAATTTTCGCAAGTGTATGTTTATATTTATTTTGTGGTGATTGTGGTATATGCTTTAAATTTGAATTTGAGATGGATTGTGAATCGGTTAAATAGTTAAATTTGTAAATATCAAGGTTCGGTCAATGTTGCCTACGTCACTGCCTCAAGCCAACCCACTTGAGGATTCCACTAAATGCTCACTTAACCGAGCGGAGCGACATTGTTTACAAAACTCATTGCAGAGCGGAGTCTCCCCGGCTCACTTACCGAGTGGAGCCAAATTGTTTCTCATTATAGGGCAGAGTCTCTCTAGTTCACTTACCGAGCGGAGCCAAACCGATTCTCCTTACAGGGCGGAGTCTCCCTAGCTCAATCACTGGGCACTGAGCCAAACCGATTCTCCTTACAGGGCGGAGTCTCCCCAGTTCAATCACCAAGCTGAGTCAAACTAGTTACAAGTAATATTTTTCGTACAATATAAATGCTTCTCAGACAGTAGAGATGTACAAATATGAAGCTCAAAAATGCACTCTTATATGATATGAAATAATGCTGAATAGAGTAGATATATTTTTCTCTCAAAAATGATTTTCCCAATAAAAAATGAGAGTGTGGAAATGATTTACTCAAATAATCTTTGAGATATGAAATGTGAGAAGCCTCTCAAGCAAGTATATATATAGTGAATATATGCTCAAGGCTCTCTTCAATATCCCGAGGAGTTTCCCTGAAAATGATTTTTCAAATGTAGTTCAAGGGAAGCTAGGGTTTATGTTCAAAAGGATTTTTGCAAATACAGCACAATGAACTTTTGAATCTCGTAATAGATGTGCACAAAGATTCACAAGCTAAATAAGGTTTTTCCAAAGATATTTATCAATAAAAAAATATGTGGAGAAACACTTTTATCAATAAAATATATGTGGAGAAATACTAGCTTTACTCTCTAAAAATGATTTGCAAAATGAAGTATAAGTGAGAGTAAATGCCTTTCAATGAAAGAATAAATGCCTAAAAGAATACTTCTTTCAACAACTCTCAAGTGTAAGGATTTTGCATATGAAAGAAGTATAAGAAGAAATCAAATCTCTCTTTCAAAAAGATTTTTCAAAGAATATTAAAGAGTGTATGAGTTTTTAGCTTGAAAATGTAAGAATAAAGCACAAATAATTTGAGATGATTTTCAATGTAATCAAGTTACTAATTATGTTTATGAGAGGGCTATATAGAGAGTCTTGAAAAATTTTGACCATTAGGGACACGCTGGACATTTTAGAATTTGTTTAATTACAAATTAATGACGTTTAGCGCTTAAAATATTGGGCAACCCGAGAGGTTAGGTCGACCAGGGGCTTCATTGGTTGGTTGGCCCTAAGTGAATTCCAAACCTTCGTTGGTTCAGTCGGTTGGGCTTAAGGACCAATCTGCTGGTCCAAGTGGCTAGTCAGCTAAGCATTTTTTTTTTTTTTTAAAGCAAATAGGTCAGTCGGTAAGAGATTTAAAATTCGTTGAGAGTTAGGGCCGGTATGCTAGGGCTTTCATGCTCAAATTGGGCCAGTCGGTCGGGGCCTTTGAATCTGTCCCAAGAGCATAGTCGATTGGGTGAGGTGTAAAACACATGAAAGGGCTGGCCGACCGAGGTCAACAAAAATCTTGAGTTTTGCCCTGCTTTTGACCTTAAAGTTATTTTAAAACCTTTGTAAGATTTTAACATTTTATAAAACGGTTTTTCATGAAAGGTTGGGTTCCCCTAAGGTTTGTCTACGGTTTTGTTTGAGCATTCAATCCACATCATGCAAGATATGCATTATTACAGACATTTCCAAACTAAATGCAATTACAAATAAATATATGTCTTCTTCTTCTTCTTCTTCTTCACTCTTCCATGAAATATGCTAGAATGAGTGTGCTTTAAGTTCTTCCTTGGCTTCTATTTCCCCTTTTTCTTATGTGGGTGCTGAAAGATAAACCTGTTCACATACTGAATGCACACATAAGATACGAGTGATTTGTCATAATCAAAATAGGATCGAACTCAAAAAGTCAACACACTTGAACACCCTTGAAAAATCATGAATGAACTTGTCTAAATCATGAAACCCTCATGATATTAGTAATAGACTTGACCAACTATACTCAAATGAGTGTAAAGACTCAATATAAAACAAAAATCCCGAAGAAAAATGCAAAAAAAGTGCAAAAAAATGCCTCTAAAGAATTTGGTGATTGATTGTCTTCAGAGGGCCAGCCGACTATCTGGTAACTAATGACTACCTTTTCAAAAAACAAAAAGAAAATGATGGCTGATTGATCACTTGCATGGGTTGATCAGTCACTTGTATTGTAATTTCTCTTAAATTTGTCATTTTTAACACTTTTTGCTTGTTTTTTTTTTTTTTTTTTCATACATTAAAAAAAAAAAAAAAAAACATCTAAACAAAATCATGGCTTGAATTAGAACATGAAAACATATGCTAAACATAGTAAATCACATAAAAAGTAAAAAAAAACCAAGTATATGCCTCTAAGCATCATGCATTTATGCAAATCAACAAAACTAAAGATTAAAAAAAAAAAAGAGAGTTAGAAACTGACCTTGTGATCAAACAACACTCTGTAGATTAAGTGAGAGCTCCTTTATCTTAAGAACACTCCCCAAAAGAATTTTCAAAGAATGAAGATCTTTCTTTTCTTATTTTCTTTCAAAACAAAATTCCCTTAGAAATCCCTTTTTCCTTAGAAAATCTTCACATTGCCCTCATTTGGACATGCCTTGAACTATTCCACAGGAGGTCCTTTTATAGATTTCCAATAGAGTTGACGGAAACTTCTTTGAATTTGAATTTTGAAAATTCAAATAAAAAATTGACTACTCAAAACTATCAACTATCAACTGTCATTGTTAGTAGTTGACAAGTGGCATCAAAGTGACATTATGACATATTTCTAACTAATTTGAGAAAAACAATTCAAAATTTCAAATATTGGCGGAACCAATCGATCGCCTATAGAGGTCAATCAATTGCCTATGGGTGGCGCCAATGGTTAAATCTAAAGGAAAGGCTGATGACCATTTTAAGTAATTTTTCTTCTTCTTTTAATTTTTGCCTCAACCTTTTTATATGCTTAAATTGGTCTCTATTTTGAAAGGTAAAAAATGACAATTGACATCGCCATGCAGCATGATCCATAAATAAAAAATAAATTAATATATTTAATTAATATTAGTGGTTACAAAACATTGACCTTATTTAATTGTTAGATGCTCCAATAATTCAATTATATATTAATGGGAGGTTTCAAAATAATAATTATTTTGTCAATATGTGAATATTTTACATTCTCAATAACACATGGTAATCGGAATTATGAATATAGGCATTATAATTGCATTGTTATATTATTGATAACATTATTTTTTGATTAGACTTTTACTAGTTCAAAACTTTTTTATGGATATTAATAATGATTTTATACTTGAATCGTTATATTATTGGTAGATGTTGGCTATCAAACAATTCTATTAGAAGTTTCCTACGTGAATTTAGGAGTATTTTAATGTATTTATAAGATATTTGACATATATTTTTTTTATTTGATTTTGAATTTGTTTATATTTGTGTAATCTCATATAATTTTACATAGTACTTAAAATAATTCTTACATATAAGACAAATAAACATCAACTTATAGATATACACACATACTAATTCTATTAATATCGTGGAAATACATCATTCAATAATTTGACTCATAATTTATATTTAATTATTAAATTTATAAAATTATTCAAATGAGTCCGTTCATAGCATGGAATCTCTATTAGATAGGATAATATTAGAAATTACAAACTAGTTTTTGTTGTTCCGAAGGAACCTTTCTCTGTTATCTCATTTCCTCAATCTATCTTTATATCAACTAATCGGGGCATGCATTCCACATGGCATCAATTTAAAAAGTATTAAATTTGGTTTATGCATGGGCTCCGCATTCATATTTTTAAATAGAATGAAAGTTAATGTAAAAATAATTTCACTAATTTTAAAATCACTTCAACAATATGTGCATAAGGTACGTATAGATTATATATTTCTGAAACAATTCCCAATTAAAAACAGAAACTATTAAATAAAATACAATAGGAATTGAGGATGGGAAATCACTCATCTCCAAAAGGACAACTCAAGTTGGTGTTTTGCCCCTCAGGACCAAGCATAAAAGAAATCGATTTTCAATATATATATATATATATATATATATATTTTTTCTCTTAGTCAAATATTATTTAATTAAACTAAAAAAAAATTCCATCTACCCTTAAATTTAGTACCATTTTACTTTTTAATGTTGTCATAATCTAAAATATTAATAATACGTCCAAAAAGAAACTAACTGGAATACTAAATGACTATCTTAACTCATTAGTCGATTATATGCTTTCCGTTATGCTTTGTCTATTTAATACAAATCTCTTCATTCTTCATATTTAATGTTTGAGAAGCTTAATAATTATTAAATCAAAAAATTAAATTTTGAGCCACAATTTTGTCAATATAAAATAGTCCAAGTTGTTTCCTAAGTTGTGCAATTCATGTATAAATTGTTAAATCAAAAAGTAAGCTAAAAATTTTATATAGACATCGAGATATATGAAGAAAAGTATGACTCAAGGAGAGAGAGGGGAATGAACAATGCATGGTTATGCAATTGTTTTATTTGAGATCTCAACCAAGGGGGCTTAAGGGCTCAACTATCAAAAGAGAGAACCAAGATGCTATTAGGAAACCAAAAATATATTGCAATTGAAACCTAATACAAATGAATATTATTATATGTAAAAAAAAATTATTGAAAAATTGAAGGGGTATGATAGTTGAAATCAATACATAATGAATGTTAGTGTAGGGTAAATATCCATTGGGAAAATAAAGGATATGGGGGCTGGCAACTAATAGAAGTTGAATGTTATCATTGGGAAAGTAAAAAAAAAAAAAAATTAATGAAAAATGAAGGGTATGATAGTTGAAAACTAATATAAAATGAATGTTATTATTGGCAAAAAAATGTTATTGGAAAAGTGAAATGGTATGATGCATGGTTGAAGTCTAATGCAAGATGAATATTATTATAGGCAAATAAATAAATAAATAGAGCTTTAATATTATTAGGATATTGTTGGAATTAAATTTTAAGTGAATTTAAATGTAAGGATTTTTTTATCATTACAAAATTTGTAACAAAAGGACTCCATAAAATATAGTTTTGCCTTTCGGGAGTAGCTCAATGATCTATATTCATACACTCATTTATACTTTGAATAATAGATTTTCTAGGAAGTATCAATTTAATAATCACATAAAAGTCAATTACGTGATCTAAATGTTAGGAAGAAATGAGACTTACTGAAAAATTGCGGAAGCACAAATGGATGTTCTTTTTATCCTTTTTATCCCAATTCACAAAATCAGTTCTTATGATATGACAATAACACAAAAATATATATTTTCAGTATTACAAAATTAGCCCAAAAATAATTATAAATATCAATCACACGAGATACACAATTTTACTTGGAACCCCTTCAAATCAAAAGGTAAAAATCACAGGACTTGAGAGTGTACTCAAGAACTTCACTATGATAAATGTGTGGGTACAAGATCTCAATTTTTAGATATCACAATGAGTACATAACTCTATTTTTAGCTAACAACAAGTGATCTTAAAAATCAAAGAGAGAAAGTTGAGAATTTCACCCAAAACGTGGTTACTGTTCAAACCGATATCTAACGCTACAGTTCTTGGAAGACCAATCCAACCGTCTAAAATTAGTTTCTATGTGTCCTATATCTAGTGAAAAAACGTCAACTCGATTGGACCACAGATGACCCTCCAATCATCGGTTGATCAAAACTGCACACTATTGCAAAAATCCAAATTTTCTCAACGTGGTTAATGTTCAAAAGCTGATATCTAACACTACAGTGCTTGGATGACCAATTGGGCCTTACAAAAGTAGCGTTTATGCGTCCTCTATCAACTGACAAAAAATCAGCTTGATCGTACCTCAAATGACTCTCCAATTATCGGTTGATCAAAACAGCACACTATAACAAAAATCCAGATTTTCTCTTTTGCTTCTCCCTCTTTCTGCCACGCACTTTCTCTCACTTTTCTGAGGGAATTCTACATTGTCAACCCTTTCTTTTACTTAAATGAGGTGTAAAAAAGGCATATAAAAAAGTCCAATAAAAAGCCCAAAGAAAATGGGAAAAAGGGTTAAATGGGTTTCTTCACAAGGGAGGGATACCCAAACCTAACAAATCTCCCCCTCCCAACTATATAGAGGTGCTCGCCATCCTGGCGATCAAGCAATAAGTTTCAAAATTTCCTCTAGGTAAGACTTTAGTCAACATATCAACACCATTATCATCGGTATGTTTTTTCTCGAATTTTAACAGTTTAGCATCTAGAACATCCCGTATCCAATGATACCTTACGTCAATATATTTAGATCTAGCATGAAAGGTCAAATTCTTACCAAGATTAATATCACTTTGGCTATCATAAAATAATGTGTACCTCTCCTATGTAAAGTCAAGTTCTTGCATAAATCTCTTTATCCAAATCAACTCATTGCACGCTTCGGTCACTACAATAAACTTTGACTCAGTTAGTGGACAATGCATCACATTTTTACAATCTGGATTACCAAGCCACAACTCCCCCCTGCTGAAGCAATCAAGTAACCTGAAGTAGATTTTATGGAATCAATATCTCTAGCCATATCAAAATATGTATAACCAATTATAACAGATTTCTCATTACCAAGACAAAGTTTCAAGTTGGAGATACCCCGAAGATATCTGTAACGACCCCAAATTCCTACTATATATATATTTCACATACCAATAATAATCTGATACTATAAACGTAGTTAAAGTCAACCCGGGGATTTACCTGTTTATACATACATGTCATCTAAGCTATAGAAACTATAATACACTTAACTTATATACAATATCAGAGATTCACTATTCTACATATACACATATATACCCATAAATCCATCCTGTCTCCGACACGATACTTACCCTACAACTGGGGTAATACTAATGAACCTTTCTATCACGGAGCTCGATCCACTCGTCTGTCCTGATTTCCTGAAATATTTATAATGCTGGGGTGAGACACCTCTCAGTAAGGGAAATAGACTAATATCAGTGTGTGGCAACATGAGTTTTATCGTGTTATAAACACATATTGCAAATAATATAACTATAATATATATATATATATATATGTATATCTTAAGTTGTAACTGATAACACATGGAAAACTATACTTTTAAACATAATCTTACTATATTGTAATGAATTTTCATATTATCCAATTCATCTGTTAAATCTGTATATTACTGATATATTATACCCTTCATGTATATCTGACTGTCATGAGTTCACCCTCCATGATTTAGGTTGTGCGGCCCGTATGCTGGATTTAACGCTGGCTAGCCTACCAAGTTAAGTCAAACATGACATATCTATGCACGATTGCCCACCCATTCTGACCTGCCCATCCTACTCTTCGTCAAACCTCTAATGGGTCAGTAACATAGTGGGTATCCTACATCACCGCCTACACTTTGCAGCTAATCGGCCTCTGACCCACACTTCCTGAATAGTGTGGTTGCACTGTCGGCTATACACCAATCTGGTTTGCCTAGCCTACTCCCCGTCAAACCTCTAACAGGTCGGTACACAGTGGGTATCCTCTCTCTGATCTGACTAGTTAGCAATGGTACTGTGCTCTTAACATACGTAACCAGCCAGGTTCTATTATTATATAATACATTTCACATAACATATTTCTGTTCATAAAGAACATTTTCATATTACTGAAATAAAATCTGGCTTTTATATCTTTCTGAATAAAAACTGTCATTTCATAATTTTTGAATAAACTGTCATATAAAATCTGATCACTGCATCTGCGCCGGCTTATCATATCACAACATCTGCGCCCGCTATCATTACACGACATCTATGTCGGCTGAATAGTTACGACATCTACACCGATTGAATAATCATAATATTCAGAACATATCATTTTTGTATGGTTTATAATTTTATAAAAATAAATTGTTGTCATTTCATGTTTGTTCTATCGAATCATACAATATTCTAACATGCTATGATTGTTGTAAAATATATACTCATGCCACACGAGTGAGTGCTACTATATAACATACAATTTGTCTAGGAAAACATATTTTGCTAAAAATATTGTTAGCTTTGGTGTATTCCCAAAAAGGGGGGGGGGGTGAATTGGGTATTTAAATTTTATTCCTAAATTTAGCTAATCCAACAACAATATTTCACAACTTATGGTCCTTCTATATACACATAAACCCAAATGCGCAGATAATATGTGAAAATTAAATCATGCGCGACATTCATAAAATAACATACACGTGTAGAAAATAAATTACGGAAAAGTAAAGTGCACACACGATATGTTATCGGGGTTCGGCCAACTGTGCCTATGTCCCCGCCTTGACTAACCAGCACAAAGATTCCACTATGACTCACTTAACGGGTGGAGCAGCATCAGTTACAATTAGGTCAATTAGTGGGACTGACCTCAACCTAACCACACCTTATTAGGATGGTGTACCTAACTTTCCTAACCAGGTCTAAGCTAATCCGAGACTATTCAACAGGACTAGTCTCCCTCTTCAGACCCACGCCTGGAATACAATAAATGTAAAACTTTGCATACACGGAAATGCTGCTTACACAAGCGAATATGTACCACTAAGCACAATCACAAATCAATGCACATCAAACATGTAAGAACGATAAGCTTAGTGGTGTATATTTGCAATCTACACTCAATACAATGATAATCTCAAGTATGCACAAGAGTGTTCAAACAAGCTAATCTTTGAAAGCAAAGCATATCAAATCTCAATATCAGATTAGTGTTTCAAAGATGCTAGCAATAATATTCAAATGAACTCAAAAATATTTTCTTAAATTGTATCAAGCACAATAGTTGTTTGAAATCAAGCTTTGTAAAATATTTTGCACACAAAAATTATTGCTTAAGGAATCTTGCAATAACAATGTTAAGATCCTCAAGCTAATGAGTTTTCTTAACACTAGATTTATCAAGTTAAATCCGTGGGAAAACTCTTGCTTAACCCTCCAAAATTAATAACAATTAACAAGCAATATAATGAGAGTATTAAGCAATTTGAAATGGAGTAATAACGCAATAGAAACTCTCACAATACTTGGATTGATCAAAGGAAGGAGTGTATGAGAGTATTTGAAGTAGTATAGGCAAAATAGGATATTTGAGTTTAAGAGGATTTTTCACTAATGATCTTGCTAATTTTCTCTTAATTTTTACAAATGAGCCCCTATATATAGAAGTAGGGCAAATTATAGTCATTAAGGACATGTAGGGTATTATTAAAATTGTTCTAAAATCATTTAACAAAATTAACCCTGTTTAACTGTGCTTAACTGCGGTAAAAATAAACAACCCGAGAGTTTTCGAGTGCCCGATTCACAGTTCGGTTGCTCGAACAGACACAGTTAAAAAAATTATTTTTGAACGTTCGGGCGCTCGAGTGTATGTTCAGTTTGCTGAACCGAGACAATTTTCAAAAGGTCCGTGATTCGGTCACCTGTCCCAAAGTTCGGTAGCCTAAACTTGTCAATTCGATTGCCCAAGGGTATTTTGAATGTAAAAGTTCGGGCGCCTGAGTTGTTTGGAAAAGTTAGGATGGACGTTCGGTTGACCGAGGAAGATACACTCATTTTTGTTCAGTTTGCTGAACTCAGGTCAACTTTTTGACTGATCCAACATTCGGTCTACCGAGGCAAAATACATTGCCAAGTTCGGTCGCCCGAAGTCACAAGATTTTGCATATTAAGTCCAATTTCAAAACACAAGATTCCCTAGATAATATATGTGATAATGAGGACTTTCCTAAGTGTTGTGCAAGGACCTAGTGTCTTTCTAAGGTCTTTTGTTAGCTTTGGTGTATTTCCAAGAGGGGGGTGAATTGGTTATTTAAAAATTCCTCCTAGGTTTGGTCCAAATTACACAGCTAGTATTACACAAACCTAAGGTCTTTCTACATATTCATAAACCCAATCAATCTTAATAGTAAAACATAAACATTCATGTGCTAGAATTTAAAATGCAGAAATTAAAAGCACGCAGAAGAAATGTTATTGGGGTTTGGCAAAACTACCTACGTCCTCGCCTTGGCGCACCCGCACAAGGATTACACTATAAGGCTCACTTAAACGGGTGGAGCGGCACCTAATTCACTAGGTCAATTCGAGGGGCTGGCTTCAACCAACACGCCTTACCAAGATGGTGCACCTAACTTTCCTAACTGGATCTAAGCCAGTCCGAGACTATTCAATAGGGCTAGTTTCCCTCTTCAGGCCCATGCTTGGAATACAATCAATATAAAAATTGGCGTACAAACAAATGCTTCTTACACAAGTGGATAAGTACCACTACACGTAATATAATCAATGCACATCAATAGTATAGGAAATGTAAGCTCAGTGATGTGAATAAGTGTGCAAACAACACTCAACAAGATATGATCACTATAATGTTCAAGAGTGTTCTAAGACAATCTATATCTTTGAAAGAATTTATATCAAATCTCAATAACAAACTAGGGTTTCAAAGATGCTAATAAGAAAATCAACTATCTTCAAAGATTTCCTTCAATGAAATGAACACAAGAATAGTTTGGAAAAATATTATAGCTTGTAGGAAATATTTTTGCAAAAAAAAAAAAAAAAAAAAACAAAGCTATAGGAATCTTGAAATGACAATGCAAAGAACCCTAAGCTTGTTAGTTTATCCCAACACAAGATTTATAATATTCAAATATGTGGGATAAACTTAACTAAACTTCCCCAAAATCAATCAATCAAACAAGAACAAGAGAAGTATTAGCAATACCTAATATACACTAGCACAACCAATATGCTCTTACAATACTAAAATAAAGATATGAGAGTATTTGGGCAAGAATGGGATTTTGAAATAGAGAAGATTTTTGTTAATGATTTTCTATTAATCACCACCTAATCCACACAAATGAACCCATATATATAGGTCAAGACCAAAATATAACTGTTTAGGACCTATAGGGAATTCTTAAAAAAGTTTTAAAATACTTAGGAAATATTAAACCCGTTTAACCCTTCTTAACTCAGTTAAAATAAAATAACCCGAGAGGATTCGAGTGGCTGAACTTTAGTTCGGTCACCTGAATAGACTTATCCTGAAAAACTCATTATAAATAGTTCGGTTGCCCAAACAAAAGTCAGAAACATTTAGTGCGAGGTTCGGGTGCCCGGTCCTAGGTTCGGTAGCCTGAACGCACGTGTTCAGTCGCCTGGGGCCTAGTTTGAACTGAACTATTCGGTAGCCCGAGTTGGTGAAAAGGTCGCATCTAGGGGTTTTGTCGCCCGAGGGAGATATAATCTTTCTTGGTTCGGTAGCCCGAACCCAAGTCAAACTTTGACTTCCCAACAGTTCGGATGCCCGAGGTGAAATGAACCCCTGGGGTTTGGTCACCCGAGCCCTCTCATTTTATGCTTATCTTGTTCAATCCATTTCAAATTGATCCCCTGTTTGACAAGATATTGTCTGGATATATTAGTGCATATGTGTGGGGACCTAAAGTCTCAATAAGGTCTTTTCAAGGGCCATTTTGAGATATTCCCAAAAATTTGGTGTCAGTCGACCGAAGGTTGACCGAAGGGTGCCCTAATGTCATTTGGTTTCCTATGGTTAGTCTATGGTCATGTTGAGCTTACAAAACCTATATGCATGATATGCAGAGATTATTACAAACTTTTTTCCTATAAATATTATTACAGACCCAAATAATATAAATTGCAACAAGAAATAATCTTCAAGGTCTTCAGACCTAATTTTGTGTGCCATCAATTGATTTGCTAATATAAACCTGCACACAAATTAGATAGCCATCAAATACCCGAGTATTTGTCATAATCAAAATAGGGTATGACCCATAGGGCCAACATCTTTTGAGGACACCGAAAAAATTTGGCATCAGTCGACTGAATCCCTAAGGTCTTTCTAAGGTCTTGAGCTTATTAGTTCCTACATGCAGATTATTATAGACTTTTTTCCTATGTTACTATTACAGACCCGAATTAATATAGATTACAATAAAAAAGAATTCTTTTGGGTCTTTAGACTTGGAGTCTTCATATGTCATCAAGTGATATGCTTATATGGACATGCACACAAACTTGATAGACATTAAATACCTGAATATTTGTCATAATCAAAACAGGGTATGACCTATAAGATCAACAAATATTGTTAGATCTATTTGTAAGGTTTTCTCAATTTAACATCAGTATTCCCAAAACTTCATTATTTTCTACATATAATTTCTAAAACAAATACTAAATAATAAATAGTAAATTTTCCTGAAAATACCTGAATTAATCTATTATCTTACATGTTTCCTATTAAGCCTACTGAAACTTTAAATCTACGCCCCACGGCGTTCGAAGTTTAAAGTCCTGAAATTATATTTTTCCCAAATTGATCTACTCAATCTCCAGAATATTGTCATTTAATATTCCCTAGACCCTAAATAATTAAATTTAAAAAATTAAAATTAATATTTAACACCTTCACCTCAGTTATGGAGTGATGCCCTGGAACCCTAAACTGAAAATCTGCTCCGGTGAAGTTGTAGAGAACCTTCCCACGAACCTTGTGGTGGTCTCTGATCATCAAAACTGGGTTTAAAGGAATGGGAATCAAAGGAAGAAAGGGGTAGGGCCATAGGGTTTGAGAGAGGAAGTGAGAGAGAGTTTATTTTTTTTAAACTTACCAAATGCTCTCGGGTTTCTTATTTAAAAACAATTTTGCTGAAAAAATCGTCAACGGTTTTTTGTTCCTCTCACTAAGTCGTCGACGGTTTGGGTTTTACTCATTCCCTTTTTACTGATTTACTTGTTACCAGCCCACGGTAAAAAGAAAACCATCGACGGTTTCCTTGCTTCCTCACGAAACCGTCGACGGTTTGGGTTGTACCCAAACCATCTTCCTCTTTTCCTTATTTCTTTTAATTATTTTATTTTTTTGGGCCTTTACAATATCTCATAATCCACACCACTGCATTCTAATACTCTTTACCTGGGTTAGAATGAAACCGACTGACTGTACCAACATAATAGGCTAAGTCAGTTCTTGTGCATACTATTACATACATCAAACTACCCACGGTTGAAGCATAAGGAACTATTTGCATGTCTTCCTTCTATTTTTTTTCTTTTTGGAAGGACTTTGCTTGACACTCAATCTAAAGTGTGTAGCAAAAGGAGTTTTCACCATTTTAGCTTTGTCTATATTGAAACTTTGAAATAATTTTTCAATGTACTTATCCTGTGATAACCATAATTTCTTGACCTTTCTATCATGTGTTATCCTTATACCAATGATTTGTTTTGCTGGTCCCAAGTCTTTCATCATGAAGGACTTACTCAATTCTTACTTCAATATGTCAATTCTAGAAGCATTACAACCAATGATAAACATATCATTAACATAGAGCAATAAAATAATAAAATCGTCATCAAAGAATTTCTGAACAAAAACACAATAATGATCAGAATTAGTTTTCTTATAGCCATGTTCCCCCAAAACAAACTCAAACTTCTTAGACCATTGTCCTGGAGCCTACTTCAAGCTATACAAGCTCTTATTCCATTTGCACATATAGTCATCTTTTCCTTGTGCACTAAAACCCTCTAGCTGCTCTATGTAAAGCTCTTCTTCCAAGTCACCATGAAGAAAAATAGTTTTCACGTCCATTTTTTCAACCTCTAAATCATAGTAGGGTGCCTCAATATACTTACGATAGAGGACATTTTTACAACTAGCAAAATATTTCCTCAAAATCAATCCCCCTTTTTTGACTAAAAACCTTAACGACCAATCTAGCTTTGTATCGTAGACTTGAAGAATTCTCATCTTGCTTTAACCTCTAAGCCGACCATTTTTTCAAAGCTCTTTTAACCCTAAGTAGTTTCACTAGCTCAAATGTATGGTTGTCATGCAAAGATTTAAGTTCATCTTTCGTAGCATCAACCCATTGATCTTTGTAATCACTTTCTATAACCTCTTCATAATACTCTAGTTCTCCTCCATCAGTTAAAATAAAATATTGGTCAGAAGAATACCTCGTAGAAGGCTGTCGGTCTCTAGTAGACCTCTAAAGTGAAACTGCTGGTTGATTCATAGGTGCTTGGGGTTGATCATCCACAACATCATTCATAGGAGTATTAAGTTCTCTTATACCCTGTTAGTCATCATCAATATCTTCTTGCATGTTATTCTCAATTGGATTTGGCAAAGGAGTTAAAGGAATTGGTTCCATACTGGTCAAGTTATCACTGCTTCGTGGAACTATCTTCTCTGCCTTATCAATGTCTTCAATGGTCTAATCCTTAATGAAAACTACATCTCTACTTCTTACAAGCTTCTTTTCAACTGAATCATATAATCTGTACCCAAATTCATCTTGACCATAACCAAGAAAGACACACTGATGAGTCTTGGCATCTAACTTTGACCTCTCATCCTTTGGAACATGTACTTGCAACCGAACACACACAGGTGATCATAAAAGACATCTTTGCAAACCAAACTTTATCTGGAACATCACTCTGTAAAGGAACACTAGGAGATAGATTAATCATATATGCAACCGTTGGCCCTATAGTCGTGTCTAGAAGGGGGTGAATAGACTCTTTTTCGGATTCTTGTTCTTTTCTACAAAATAATAAATCTTGGCAAGAGGCAAGAAATTATATCACAATAAAAGTAAGATAAATCACAAAACAAATATAAGAAGTATAAGGAGGAGAAGCTTAACATTGATGTTAACATGGTTTGGCCCCTTGCCTACGTCCACGCCTTGAATCACACTCAAGGATTCCAAAATCCACTAAATAATCTCCTTCAAGGACGGAGAAGCATTTATACAATCAGAGAACAAATCCCCTTTCGCTCACCAAGAGCCTTTTAGCAAGGTTCACCAAGAACTCTTACACAATATGTGAAAGTAGAAAATATGTGATTGAAACAAATAATGCTCCTTTTATGAGCCGATTACAACAAAAAGCAATTCCTCACACTAATCTCTCAAGTAATGAATTAACACAAGTATAAGGAGCAAGAGAGATTATGAGCAATAAATGATGCACTAAATACAAGATGCTTGTGATTGATTTTCACCAGCTATCAAAGGTGTGAAAGAAGAAGAAGAAGAAGAAGAAGAAGAACCAGTTAATGATGATAAAGCTGCAGATGCTTAATCTTTTAGTTGTTATTTGCACTTTGTACCTCCGATCTGTGTTTGTACTTTTTGAATGTATGTTATGATGTTTTTGGATTCTTTGTTTACATCTTGATGAATATCATTCTCTATTTTGTGCTTGATACTGCTCTTTGTTTTAGTTTGACTGTTTTTAATTGTCACTCTTCTCTTTTTAATTGATGTCAAAAGGGGGAGAATTTTTTGAGCAAAACTGAGATTAAAACAACTAAGCATTAAACCTAAAATTGACAATCAAGCATGATTCTGAAATTGAAATTGAAAACTAAACTGAAACATGCCATCTGAAAATTGAATTGCAAAATATGGCACAGCTAAGATATACATTGTGGATATTCATGGTTGATATAACGATCTTGAAATATGAACTTAAATTGAATTTGAAACTAACTCTGATACAATTTGATATACAATCACATGAATAAATGATTTAATTTCCAAATGATGTTAAGAGTATGCTTCTTGTAAATGGGAGCTTTATTAAGGTTCAGTCATTTTTGCTCCTTATTTTTTCATCATCAAAAAGGGGGAGATTGTTGGCCTAATAAGGCTTACGAATCTTATTTTGATGATAACAAATCAAGGGAACTTAACATATCTGGTTAAGTGATGATGTTTTAGGATTTAAGTGTTTCTGATAAAGGTTCAATCTAAGAAAGAACCCCGATGATATTTACTTGAGCTTCATCATTCTATATTGATTTTGATTGAAGTATATTGGTATTCAACTGTACTAATTTGCTATTGTTCAGAGTTCTTCTTGTACACAAGATTGTTTCTTATTTCTCTTGTTATTTTGTTTGACGATTCAGGGTTGTTAAATCTTTGGCTAACGAGAAGGGGTATTCTTGTTAGAGAGGGATCTCCACCTGATACGGAGAGGTTGTAACTTTGCCTGGAAGAAAGTTGGAAAGGAAAATCCTCACAGAGGTTGCTTGAGGCAAGGACGTAGGTCGTTGGCCGAACCTTGTAAAAAATTTGGTGTTCCTCTCCTCTTCTCTAAATCTCTTTAAATTTATGCCAACATATTAACTGCGTGGATGTTTTTAATGTTTGCTAAAAGTTTGGATATTATTGAACACTGATTTGAACTAAGGAGTTTGATTGGATTAAATTTTCTATTGAAACTTTGAAAGCTGAAATTGTTGAATATACAGTTGAATTAAATATTGTATTTTATAAGAAACTTCAGATTGATTATTTGCAACTATTTATTGAAATTATCTTTATTCATTGGAGAAAAAAAAAATCTAATCTGAAATTGGTAGTCATTGAAGTATTGAAAATTTAATTGGTAACATCATCTTTATATTGCAATAATTATTGATTAAATTATGTGGTTGATAAAGAGTTGAGTAGTTGATTGTAAAAGTGTGATTGAAATCAACTTAAGATTTAAAAAGGGTTATATTAGTCTAAAGAAGTTTTAAAATCCCAATTCACCCCTCTCTTGGGAGTTCACCTTACTTTTCATTTCCCAAAATTGTTTTCATCGTGTTTGTCTCCTAATGAGAAGTGTTCATTTTTTATGGCCAATTTTGGCTGAATTATTGCCAAGTTAGTATTAGCAAGTCCAATTAGCTTTTGCGACATAATGGTCTTACCTTGCACCTCTAGTGATTGATTTTGTAAAGGGTCCTGCACAGGCATGCCAAAAAGATGTTTGATAAAAAATCAAGCACTTTTTAAGGGATGATGTGAGTTTAGATTAGTAGGTGTTGGATTAGTTGTGAATGGACTTGTTATGTCAACTCTCATAAAAAATGCAAGGATAAGCATAAAATCATAGAAATTGTAGGAGGGAGAAAAGAGGGAGTTGAAGAGACTTAAATTAGAAGAGGTAAGGAGAGATAGAGAGGGAAGAGACTAAGGGGAGAAGAAAGTAGGAGAGAAAGAGATAAAGAGATAAGAGAGATAAAAGGCATTGGGACATGTTTGTTGTTGGGTTATTGCATGTTGTTTATTAAGTTGAGTTGGATTTTTCCTTGCAATAAGAATTACACGTATTTATAACCTTCTAGGGTCAAACCTACATTAGTTCTATTGCTACAATCATAAATTCAAAATAATAATGCCTAGTAACATATAAAGTTTATAAAACATTTAAAACCTAATCATAAATTTGAATTGTTCCATAACTTAAAGGTCCAAATTATTATAGGTGACATGTTTGCCTCATGCTTATTTGTCATGTTGCTTAATGATGGATGACCTGCGCCTAATGAGTTAGGTGGCCATCATTGCCATATATTTTGCACTAACTTCGGTTGATGACATTCGATTATCATTGCTTGTTGACTCTCTATTATCTGTTTCCTGAGTGATAAGTAATTCTATCCTACTTGTGATTTGGGTCTCTTTTGTGGTGTTTGACTTATGTCTCCTCTAGGTAATTCTCCACTTAATAATTTCGCTGACTAAGCGACATATAATTCACTTGCCAAGGCAAGGTATTTTTTTATGGCAACTATCTTAATTAAAGGTCATTATCACATTTTGAGAAGCTATATAAGGATGGCATAATCAATACTACAAAGGAGATTAATAAGATAGTTAAGGAAGTTTACAATATGAGCGGTAGCAATGAAGAATAAAGATTGACGTGATTTACCTTGCCAAGGAGAGCTTTTTTTACAGTGACTATCTTAACTGAATGATCATCATCACATTCAGAGAAACTACACAAGGATGACATAATCATTAATACTACAAAGGAGATTAATTAGAGAGTTGAGGCTATTGACAGTATAAGTGGCGAGGATGAAGAAATAAAGATTGCTTCTTGCACTATTAATCTAATTATGGAAATTGAGAATAAATTTAAAGAAGTACTACCAACGGGTTAATGATTAGGGAAATGATATTATAATGATGGAAAGCAATTAAAATTTATCTTCATTTGTAAAAACAAAAGACAAAATGTAAGTTGGTGCTACCAAAAAAGAAAACAAAAAACAAGCAGTTACAATCAAACATGTGAAGGCTATATGTGTGTGTTTGTGTTGATATTTTAAAGTTATGTAAAAAAAAAAAAAAAATTGTCAACGATTCAAATGGTTGTTAAGTAAGCTACTAATGCTTTGCCTCGTTATTTGGGTTTAAACATTTATAAACCACGAGATTATTTTGCAATTTGCATATTAATTAATTTTACACAATGATGCATTTCATGTTATTAATGTTGATTAAATGCATCAACTGTTGGTAATCAAGTATGTAGGATCTCTTAAGTACTTTATGATTGCTTTTGATGGTGGAGACTTAGACAAAGAAATGCACAATCTACGGAATTAAGCACTAAAAAAGCTCTACAACACTTAAGTCAAAAAGGATGTTGGCTATACAAGACTTAATATCCTATTTTGATGCTAACAAACAAGTACAACTTAACATATTTGGTTAAGTGTTATTATTTTCAAGACTCAATGAAGAATGCAAGGTTAAAGAGTTTATGAGAGCTTTTAACTCAAATAAGGATGATTATATCAAGCTTGAAGCATAGACTTAAAGATAAAACCTAAAGATCATAAGAGCTTGAGGATTAAAGAGAACCTGATGAAAGCTTAAAATTCAATAAAGCTCAAAAGTATGAAAAAGTTCAATGAAGCTCGAAGTCTGAAAGATCAAAATTAGCAACGAAAAGTTAAATGGGTCTTTAGGAAAAGTCTTTGTAAGTACTTTAAGTTAATTCAAATATGAATTGTTCACTTTGAAGCTCATTAGGCAAAGGAGACTTAGAGACCATAGCTTAAGTCTTGGAACATGTTTTTCAAAGTTAAACAAATTTATATTCCAAGAATATTTATGCAAAAAAGAGAGAAATCAAAAATGACATGAAAAGAAAATCAACCAGCTGACAGACGATTGTCTGTATAAGGACAGACGACTGGCAAGTTAAACAACCTAAAACTAAGAAGAACAGAAGCCTAACAGACGACTGTCAACCAGCTGATAGACAACTACCAGTGTCAAGTGAGAAGCCTGTAGGTGTTTTGCCGAACGACTACCACCCTTCTGAATTTTTTTTTAAAACTAAGTTGTTCTGGTGACAGACGACTGCCAAGCTGAGGACAGACGACTACCACCCTACTAAGTTGTTTTAAAATTGAATCAGACAACTGCCAACATGAGGACTGCCGACTACCACCCTTCTGTCTAGAAAAATATGAACGTTATACATGGACAGAAGACTGCTTGGACTTCACAGTCGTCTGGCTCGCAACAATTTTTAAAATTCTCAAACGGGCATATTTTTGAAATTCAAATTATTTGAAGCCTAAACTAAATTACAACTTGGACCCTACTCCAAGTTATCTTGGGGAACAAGCAAGAAACTTTTGCTCATCTATAAATACCTCAAGATACATTGATTTTATAGACCAAGAGAGACACCAAGAAATTAAATTCAGCAATTATACTCTCTCAAGCCTTCTGAAATTCTGAAATTTTTTCAAAGCTCACATCATTCAGGAAACCAATTGAAGTATTGTCAATCTTCTTACCAATCTTGTGCTTCAATTGCTAATTCTTTCATCTATTGAAAGAACCCTACGGTGATACAACTCTAGAGCTTCAATTCTGAATTTCATATTCTGAATTTACTTTGAAGTATATTAAGTTGTGCTATAACTGTTGTACTAATCAGCTCTTTGAGGAGTAAGTTCTTTGCACACATCTATTTGATTTTTATCTTGTAGATTGACGAATCCAAGGATTGTTTGGATCGTTGGCTAAGTAAGGGGATATTGCTTAGAGAGGCGGACTCTAGCCTAGTTAAGGAGTGATCAAACGAGGGGACAGCTTTTGGAGAAGGCGAGCTCTAGCCTTACCCAAGGAGTATTGTTGTAAAGGTATTGTTCCGCCCATTAAAGGAACAAGTTTAGTGAATCTTTTTGTGGTTTGCCAATGGTGAGGACATAGGCTGGGTATAAGTTGAACCTCATAAAATTCTCCGTCTCACTCTCTCTTTCTCTTACTCTTTATTTTCAGTTCATATACAACTGCGTGGATGTTTTAAATATATAAATCATATATACTATGTATATTTAGAAATCAAGTAAACTTGAAGTCTGATTTTGATTTGGGTTGCAGAAACCAAAAGGGAGTACATTGATTAAACCATATCTTGCGGAAACCATACGGAAGTACGTTACTTGATTAACATCTCAAAGATAAATTAACTGAGAGTTTATTTGAATTATGAATATTGGGAAGAGTGTGGATATTGTGTTGATTGGATTTTATATTACATGTCATAGTAAGCAAATCAATTAACACAAGGCTTCACATCAGCAAACACAAATTATCATTCACTACAGGGCTTAATTCAAATTTATATCCAGGGCTGACAACAAAAGCTGAAAGTTGAATTTAATATATTAATGTATTGTGGTTGAATGGATTAAAGTTTAATATTGATTGGAATGTGTTTTTATTTCAAAGAGTGCTGAATCTTCATCAAACTAAATAGTGCTGCAGGTAACTTGTGTTTGGCAAATCATTTGATTGTTTGTTTTCAAATTGTGGATGATTGGCTTGGTTACTTGAATGATTGGTTTGGTTGGTTGGTTGTTTACATAGTTGTGTTGATTGATTGAATTAAAAGAACTAAGTTCTTGAGTGATTAAAGAATTAAACAAACAAGTCAAGAATTAGCTCAAAAAAATAAAAGAAGGTTAAGGATTCTTAAAAGAAATTAAAAGAAATTTTTATAATCCAATTCACCCCTCCTCTTAGGACTACACCTTACTTTTCAAAGGAGTTCAAGGAAAATGTATAAGAGAGAGGCATCATTGTAAAATAACAACACCAAGATCTTTGAAGAAACTATTGAAGAGATAATACAAAGTTTTATTACAACAATCAGATTACAACAAACTGTCCAACCATGCACTCACTAAATGAGTTTTAATGGCTAAAGGACAACAAATAGAAAAATAGAAGAGGACATAACTTGAAGTTAAGATGCGTAATATGCTCCGATTGGGGTGGAAGAAACACATAGACAGCTCACCTACCATAGCCGCCATTCACACTGGTGGTCGTCATTCACCAATTGAGGTTGTCATTCACACTGGTAGTCGTAGCAGTCCCCGAACCCTGCCATCTGGGCGGTGTTGCCCCCTATACCCCCCACCGGCGGCGCTGTCGTTGGACCCCCGTGTCTCGAAGGGAAACATCTTCTGTCTTTATAGTACCATTGCGGTCTGTCACTTCAACCTCATCTAAACCATACGTCAGGTAAGTGTGTCAATCAACTCGTGGGAGGTAGGCATTGCACACATATATACCAACAATCATTAGGGTTTCAGAACATGTTAACTTGCCCATATTCTCTCTTTTTATTATTATACGGAATGCCCACTAACTCTCACCACAAGATATCCAAGATCAAAACCCTTGATCATAGTTAGCTAGCTAATGTCGCAGATCACTAAAGCTCATTCATTCATTTCCTAATTTGCAATGTCCATTATGCTAGTGAGGCAACAATTACTTTTGTGAGAGTCATGGCTAATTTTTGCTCAGTTTATCGACATGAGATAGTTTGAAGTCCATCCCCTTCATTGCCGCACACACGCACCCAATATTCACTCTTGCCAATTTTACCCTCATCACATGTGTGACTATGTATGACATTTTCTTGTATACTAAAACTGATTATGATCCAATCAAATCGTACGTGATGCACCAAGCCTATATATCTAGTTATTGAATTTCATATACTTGTTTTACTTTTTATTAATGGCCATTGTACATATCATAGTTTTAAAACTTGGATCGGATCGACCAGTCTGAGCCAATTCAACCTGAACTAGCCATCAAGTCAATCTAATCTGCCTACTATTACTATATTTGTGATAACCCAAAAGTGACCAGCCAACCCAATCTAAACCGAACCAGGGTTCAAGACATGTCAACCCACCTTGCTTTCTAAATATAACAAATGATCTTAGAAAGGGGAGGATGCTAGAGTTGAACCAAAATCTACCAACTATCTACTTTCTTCAATTCATCGACTTGTATATATAATAATACAATGTTCACACATTGCAAAGGTCACATCAACTTCAATATTTTTGTTTTTCACTAAATAAATATAATAGAATTTCAAATACTATTGTCCTCTTAAAAAAAAAAAGGTTCAAACTACAAATTTGATCTTGATGGATGTTAAAATTTACATATAGAATTTTAAACGTTAATCAAATAATATATGTAATTTTAATCAATCATTGTTTTGTAAATATTCATATGAAATTAGTATAAATGTATATCTTTGCAGCAATACTATTGCATATAATTTTATGCACACATAAATAATATATTAATATGTATTATTTTAACATACAGACATCACGGATTGAGAGATATAGCTATCATTGATTTGACCCATCGATCAAATTGACCCCATCGGCAAGTTTCATTTATCCTTAAAATTTATCTTTGTTGGAATAATTTAACATGCACATTAAATGTGATTTCTTCTTCAAAGACGCGGAAAAGAAATGGTTGGGAACTGTGTTAAGATGGCACATATACCTACTGCTAAACAAAGGGTCCAAGATCAAGATCATGAAGAAGAAACTGATCCTATTCACCTGTCGGGTTTCATGCCGATTCACGGGCAGTCTTCCGGACCACCGCCATTCACCTCGGAGAAACCACTGCATGGCATGCCACCTTTTATCCTCGCAGCAATAGGAATGGGGATGCCCTCATCGACAATGGTGGGCGTAGGGACAAGAAAAATCGTGACAGAATACCGATGTGATGAGCTAGAGGAATGGCTAAGGGCCATAGAAGGGACTCGGGCCTCCAATACCACCAGACCCTTAGATTACTACCTAGTACCTAATATAGTCCTCCCTACAAAATTTAAAATGTCAGACTTCGAGAAGTTTGACGAGACCACATGCCCTTGGACCCACCTCCGCATGTATTTCCAGTCAATGGCTGCCTTTGCTAATAATGAGAAGCTGATTATGCACTGCTTCCAAAGCAGTCTTACCAGAACAGCGGCCAGATGGTATGTCTAGCAAAATAGGGCCCAAATTCGCACGTGGGGAGGCTTGGCAGATGCCTTCGAAGCACAATATCATCATATCCTAGAAATCGCTCCAGACAGGATGTCCTTTTTGAAATGGAGAAAAAACCAGTAGAAACTTTCAGGGAGTATGCACACCGTTGGAGGGACGTAGCCACTCAAGTGGATCCTCTGGTTGGTGACCGTGAAGCAATATCAATGTTCGTAGAGACTCTAAAAGATCCCTACCATTCATACTTGGTAGGATCCACCCTCCATAACTTCATGGATATTGTGGCGGCGTGTGCCAACGTGGAAGCTAACGTCAAAACTAGGCGGATAAAGGTTAAAAATGCCGATAGTGGCCCAAGTAAGAAGTGGGTCAAAGGTAGGAAGGAAGAAGAAACTCAAATGATACAAGAGTCTATCAAGAGCCGAAGGCAGAGAAGCCAAAGCCAAAGACCTGGGAAAATTTTCTATATAGAACCGATAATCATTAGTCTAAAAAAAAAAAATTAATGAAAATCTTAAAGCCCATGTATAGAACAAACATGAATCAAAAAGACTAATTTATGAAAATTTTCATGGTTGCTCATGGGCCATGGCATAGTGTTAATCGGTTCTTGCCTCCCTGCCTTCCAGAAGCTGTTTTTTTTACGTTTTCCTTCCCATTCTTTTTTTGCTTATAGCCAGATTTCAGTTAAAAGATCTATATTGCATCAGAAAAGTTCATTTGTTTGGTTGCTAAGAATATCAAAGAAAATAAGAGAAATTTCATGACTACAATCCTAAGAAGCAAATATAGGTACAACAGAGCTTTCCCTCGTGCTCTAATATAGGTACACCAGGGTCCCAATCTCAGCAGCATTCAAAGCAAATATACAAAAATCTTGTGCAGTACTTGCTATCACAAAATAGAAGGGAATTACAAAGACCAAAAAACCTCCACCCAAAATTTGTGCCATAACAAATTAATCTCTGCTAATGTTAATTAATCTTTGCTAATGCCTTGCAAATTGGCGTTTATAATCTTCACTTCTCTGCCTCCCATAAGGATTATTTGCACTGAATCCATTGTGGGTTCCTTCAACTTTTCGCATTTTCTTTCTATACTTGGATGCACTGCTGTCTATATTCAGATTAACCTTCGGTGGTGAAGAAAAGCAGAATGAAGCAGCCACAGCCTGCCAATATCAAACACCAGTTGAAATTTATTCCAACGTTACAGCATGATGGAACCATCACAATGTCATCTGAGAATGCCTCAAGTCTGCCGTATAAGTTCTCATAGCATATGTGGAACAAACTATTGTTATACTATTTGCAGCTTTATAAAGCAACGCAAACCACCTTTTTCGTAAAGCAAATTATTAAATTGATCAGATAATTAAAAAATGGAAGCACATGCTTCTATTTTTCTTATATACATTCTGTCATCCACAGTGAAGTTCACCCCTTAAATTCTTGTTAGCAGTTCCCAAAAATGTTGCTAAATTTGGTTATGACGAATGGCTCCAGACATTTTCCATAATATTGCCTGAAATATAATGACAACTATTCCAGGCCTCATTTAATCATATGATTCAGGCTGGCCCTACTAGTAGCACAATGAACAAATATATTTATATTAACAAAACAGCAATTTAAGATCAAATGATGTCACTAGGAAGGCCAAGACCTTTAGATCAAGACGGTGAACATTATATACGTCCTCCATGGAATGTGAATTATATGCTAATATGTATGCCCGGTAGGCGTCTTTAGCTGACATCTGCAAATAGTAGTTGTTGGCCACCAATTTCTCCTGTGTTAACCATAATAGTTTATATTAAATCTCCAGTTATTACTAATACAAAATGAAATAAAATAAATCAAATCAAATTGGGAAAAGCAGAAAAGTACCAAGTGAGAATGGACATTTATCAACTTCTTTTCATCTAATTCATACTCTTTAACAGGTACATTGGCAGCCTGACAATATAACCAATGTATTGTGTTAAATCTCATACATATCAAGTGAAAGATGGAATTTTTTTTATTGATGCAGGTTTCAACCCCACTGAGTTAATTCATGGAATTGTAAGGACGCTCTTCACATGGGAAAGAAAAAAACTCACATAATTTGATGCACGATGCAATGAAGCGAGTTTTAACTGTTCAATGCCATACTCACTAGGGCAGGGGGAAAGCTAGGTTTTCTAGTAAAATGGGAGCAAAACAACTATTCTTGTAATTTTTTTTTAATTAACAAAGGAGTCAGTAAAGTGACTATACAAAGATGGTGATTGGTGAACCACTGTTCCACCCTAGACAAATGGTTTTATGGGGATGGGTTATGAATGTGAAAACATAATAAGTTAAGGAATTGTAACTTTGATATTTTTATTAATTTAATAGTTCGGGTAAGAGAAGAAAAAAGAACACATCATAAACAACACATTCAGATACTTGAGCAACCAAGGAAAAGGCTAAGGGTTCAAGACTCCCCTTAATAGACCTTGATCTGCTCATCAAGCCAAGACTCTCTAGGAAATTCCATGACCGGGATTGGTACAGAGATCACGCCACGTATCTCCATTACCAATCCTTGGTGTGGATTGGCATTTTGACCACCTTCAAGGGTGCAAGCATAAGATATTTAACAATTAATTCACAATTGAGCACATATAGGTTCAATGTGGCCAATTTCACATTTACATTAGTCAATTGCGAGTTTGGAGCTTAAGAAACCCAAGTTTCAGAGTGGAAGGACATTTACAACAGAAATTGTGGTTGCAACGGAGAAATTAATAGGAAGCTTTGAAGTGTAGCTGGCAATGTAGTATAAAAATGTAGCTGTAAGGCAATGTGTCAGCTTGAGCATAAGTTGTTAGAATCTTACAATTTGCACGTTGATTCGTACAATTCATATCAATTCTACACCAAATTGGCTTGAATCATACCAGTGAATCAAAAAACAACTGAATCATTGCTAAATCTATCAATTCACTCCATTAGTCTGACAAATTGACTTGAATCCATTGATTCCCACGATTCTAAATCTATCATATCCTGATAAACCTGACTGGTTTAAAAACTCTAAACAAAATTTCCTTTCTTTTTTTTTTTTCTTTTTTTAGATTTCACTTTTACACAATTACCTTCCATTTCTTCTTAGTGTCAATTCTGTGCTTAGGAGGAAATAGAACTTTAATTATATTGCCTTCACAAAACCCCATTCTTTGTAGCGTTTTGCCTTTGAGAAGGGGAAGAACACTCATTGGATAACTGGTACTCAGGCTCATTATATTAAGATTCAAAAGTTGGCTTTTTAGTAGTTTGTTCAATTATTACCAATCTTTTAGTTAATTTTTTTTTTCTTTTAATTCAAGAAAGAATATGCAGGAAACATGATTTTCTAATCATTGATTTACACCATAAGTTCAGTTTTTCCATTATTTTTTCTTGATTCCTTCCTTTGAACAACATAAAATTTATTTTTTTTGACCCATTCCCTTAGTTTTTATTGTTTAGGGAGAGCGTACACATAAAATATAGCTTTTTTTAACTATTGCAAAAATATAAATATGTTTTCTATTTTGCTTCTTGTTTGTTTATCAATATATGCATGTCTTTCGGATTTGATTTTGGAAATTTGTACAGAATCTTATGATTCAGTTCAATTCTTGATTCCCAAAATTGGAATTTGGATTCACGTTCGAATCAGAGCATGAGGATGGTGACATTGCACCAAAGAGGAGGGGGAAGCTACTACTGGCAGGATGGCGCAAACCTCAAAGGAACGAGGCAAATGATGGCAATTGCAGCAATGCCAAGTAAGGAGTACAACAGGCGGTGGCTTTTAACAAATCTTAGACAACATGGATCCAGCACTTTTTTTAAGAAGTCAGGAAGCCCAAACAAATACAGTTTAATGTTAAAGCCCGAGGCATTCCCTATTCAGCCCATGATTATGTTGTATAGGAGCATGAACAAAGGACATTAAGGGGGACCAAGATCACTGTTTAAAGGTGGGCCACCCCCAAAAAATACAACACATGCACTGCAAATGCTCACGATGATAGTGATAGGGCACTTCAGCAACAAGAATCAAGCAGGGAAAAGCTTTTTCAGAAGAAGGCTCCAAAGTAGGTGCCTTCATTGGAGCGGGGGTTACCTAGTTTGAAGGGCTTTCTTATAGTGACAGTGCTAGTACACGAGGACACGAGTAATCTAAAATCTTAGCACTGCTAGGAAGAACCACCAGGGACAGGCAGCCCATGCTGAAGAAGAAGAACATACGTTTACTAGGGATCTTCAAAAGGGTTCTTCGGGAACCCTGTTGCTAACATTCACAATGATAACAATAGGGAGCCCGAACAACAAGAGCAGCAAGAATCAAGCAGAGAAGAGCATTTTCAGCATCTTTAATCAATCAAGAACTTAGTTCTTTTATCCAATCAATAATACAATTAAACTCAATCTTCAAACCAAAAAATCAATTTATTTGCAAAATACAAGTTAAACAATAAACAATCAAGTTAAGATATAAAGTATTCAACACTTTGGTAATATAAGATCTTGAGACAGTTTGTTTGTTCATATAAGCCCTGTGATTATGAATTTGTAAGCCCTGTAGTTGAATTATAATTTATACTTTGCTGATATAGATTTGCTTCTTCAATATGTTTTCAACAACACATTCACACTCTTCTCAATATTCAGAACTCAACTAAACTCTCAATTAATTTATCCTTGGGCTGTTAACCAAGTAACGTACTCCCGTATGGTTTTCGCAAGATATGGTATAACCAACGTACTTCCTTTCGGTTTTTTCAACCCAAATCAAAATTAAAATTTAAGTTGACTTGATTTCTATATTACATAGTATATATGATTATCAAATAAACCATCCACACAATTTAAATATGCTGAAAATAAAGAGTAAGGGAAAGAGAGAGTGAGACGGAGATTTTTACGAGGTTCGGCTTATACCCAGCCTACGTCCTTGCCTTTGGTAAACCGCCAAAGGATTCACTAGTTCAGTTTCGTTGATGGGTGGAACAATACCGATTACAACACTCCTTGGTTAAGGCTAGAGCCCGCCTTCTCCAAACGATATCCCCTTGTTCGGTCACTACTTATATAGGCTAGAGCTCGCCTCTCTAAGCAATATCCCCTTACTTAGCCAATGATCCAAAAAACCCTTGGAATCGTCAATCTAAAAGAAATACAACCACAATATGTGTACAAAAATTTTGCTCCTCAAAGAGTTGATTAGTACAACAATTACAACACTATATACTTCAAAGTAAATAACAATATGGAAATTAACTTGAAGCTCAAGGAAGTATATCACTGATTAATTCTTTGAAAGATTTAGAATTTATAGCACAATTCTAGTGGAAGAAGATCAAAAACTCAGTTGAATTCGTGCACAATATGTGAGCTTGAGAGCAAGGGAGAGCCTTGAGAATTTGAGAGCAATTTGAGAGAGACTTTGAATTTTTTCAGAATTTGAATTCTTGGTTGTTTTAATTCAATGATCTTTGAGGCTAATTTATAGAGTTTAAAAGGTATGAAACTTGGTCCCCAAGTGGCCTGAAATATTCCCTAAGTTTCCATAAATTTTAAGTCCCAAACAACCTCTTTTAAAAATTTGCCCGTTATGAAATTTTCAAATCTGTCATGGTGACAGATGACTGTCCATTTGTAGCAGTCATCTGTCCACTTAAATTAAAGGGGTAGTAAGGTGGCAATCGTTTGTCCAAACATGGACAGTCGTCTGACAGTGCAACACCAGCTTCTATGACAGACTGTTGTCAAGTTGTTAGCTTCGAGTACCCTCCAGTAGTTTGCTCATAACTTTCTTTGTATAGATCCAAATTTGATGATCTTGGTGACAAATGAAAGCTAAGAAAAAAAATCCTAAAACGTTAATGTTGAACACATTTTAAAATAAAGAAGTTTTGATGGAGAAAAAGGTATATTAATGTAGATGTAGAAAAATTGACAGCATTTGAGAAATCCTCTTTTTTGGTGCTTTTCATTCCAAAAATGATTCTAACCTTTTTGAAACAATTTTTGACCTTATAAAATTTTTTTCCAAGTATGTTCAAAGGTATCTAGGTCCAAGACATTAACCTAAGAGCTTCATGAATCCATATTGAAATTCTTTGAAGTACTTACATGAATTTTCCTAGACTCATTTGACTCCTCTTTTGCTTTGAGTTCTCTTTATTGCTGATCTTTGATCTTTCAAAACTTCTTCGAGCTTCATTGATCTTTGAGCTTTCAATGCTTGAAGCTTTCTAATATTAATGCTCTCATGATCTTCTTTAGGCTTTAATCCATGCTTCAAGCTTGATGTAATCATCCTTATTTGAAGTACAAGCTTTCATCAATTCTTTAACGCTCTATCCTTGAGTCCTAAAAATACATCACTTAAACAAAACATGTTAAGTTTTACTTGTTTGTTAGCATCAAAATAGGACAATAGCCTTGTAAGGCCAACAAAACCCAAAACCCTAAATCCTAAATCCTAAATAGTAAAAACCCTAAATCCTAAACCCTAACTCCTAAATCGAGAACCCTAATCCCTAAAACCATAAACCCTAAACCCTAAACCCTAAACCCGAAAACCTATGCCCTAAACCCTAAACACTATACCATAAATCC